>NW_010207781.1:0-28725 GCF_000695765.1 Mesitornis unicolor
CTGAGGCAGCACAAGGACGGAGCAGGGCAGGGCAGGCGCGGTTCTGAACGTGTGGTAGAGGTAAGAGGGAAGGATCGAGGCGCTGGGCCGCGGCGCACAGTCTGCAGCAAACAGGGCAGCGTGCCCGTGCTACTCCGAGAGCAACATCCCGAGCACCTCTGGGCATACCTAGGCTGCCTGCAGCGTTTTGGATGATTTTCACAATTTCTTCAGCTGGACTGGAAATACCACAGCAAGGTGTTTACAGATTTCCAGAATATTCTACATATACAGTGAGAGTTGAAGTGCTGCCATACTGCAAGCATGTCTCTCCTCTGGCCCATGTGCACTGGAAAGCTGAATGGTAAGGACTTGAGGTTTTTAAGTGTCGTACAAATAAACACAGTGACTATAAGCATCTCACAAGAGTTGGGCCTCAGTTAATTTCTTCCACCCTCAGAAATTTGTTGCCAAGATTTGAACCCCCTAAACCAAGCAGCATTGTCAGAAAAAAGGTTGTAGTGAATATATAGGGAAAACACCAGAACAAAATGTGGTAAAATATGTCTAGAACAAAGAAATGCAGTGCAGTGAGCACAAGAAGGAAAAGTTCAGTATGGAAGCCATGAAAGCCACTTACAGAGTTGTTCTGCAGGAGGAATATGGGTAGTCACACATGCTCTTTTCAAATCCAGCTGTGCTGAAGGTCACTGCTCCTCAAATTTCTGTCAGAGCTGCTCTGCTTGACAGTTGCACATCTGTCAAAACAAGCCTAGTCAGCAAACACAGTTATATGGAATTGTATCTAAGGGTATGTATTTTCTGTAGAGAATGTCCTTGTCTTAATTAGAATGCATAAATAGAAGAGGTTCAACCAATAACTGTTCCCAATATAGTGCCAATATTGACACTCCCAGGGCATTGTGTCCAGTTTTAGGTTCTGTGCTGGGAAATAAAAAGTTAAAAAGTTCACATGTATATACAATATGTGAGAAAATCAAGTGCATTCTGATAATTTTTTAAAAACATGTATTTCTGTAGTAGTACACGTCAGTACTTCATAAGGATCTATTGACAGCTGCAAGAAACAGTCAAAAGTAAAACAAGGAGACAGAGAAGTAGTGATTGACGGCAATAGCTTGAGATAAAATACTATACTGATGGTTAATCAGTAGAAAGAATTGTAAACTCTGGGAATCGGACACATTATGAACACTTCTGAAGAGTCAGCTAGTGCGGTGTTTGCAGACACCTAACAATGTTTTTCCTTGTTGAGAGGATGGAAGTATTAGGTGTGACAGGGACTATAAACGCTTCTGTTGTGGAAAAATGCAGCTCTACATAATGCACTAAATTAATTCTCCCTCAGAATGGTTGTTGAGAGGCGAGTCACAGATGTATGAATGTTTTTGCTGTTGGTCTTAACTTGACTTTTTAGAAAAACGCTCATGAGAGAGAACAGCCCAAACTTGTGCTGCCATCTTGATCTGTTACATATTTTGCCATTTAACATTTGCTTTGCATGTACTTTTTTTTTCCACATAACCAGAGGCCATGACTAATCTTGGACCTGTTTTAGTACAAGATTTATATAGTTTGCTTAGGTCCTTGCACTGTAGCTTTCATTTCATTGCCTGTGCGGTTTACCCCCCACACCCTCTAACTGGTAAAACTGAGAAACAAAGAATGGAAAAGATACAAAGGAATTAAACTATTTTTTTCTCAGACTTACATGAACTATGTGGCAAAGTTTGCAGTTGAACTCACAGACACACGTATGTACACATGGCTGTACTTCATTACAATTAAAGTGTGAACCAGTTATGCTGACAGTTTGTTCAGCCTTGTACTGTAGTTTTGTAACATGTGAAGGAACTGAACTTAATATAATACAAAATGCTTCATTAAAGAGGTGTATAAACCTATAATTTTCAGTTTATTGTTAGAGATTAAAGCAGGTGTTAATACATTTCCATTGCATTTAGAAGCAAACAAAAAAAATCATAAAAGATTAATTTCTTGCTAAAACAACTCGGCTATGATAACTACTAGTCATTTTTATAGAGACTGTAATTAATTATTTTCATGAGGTATTACCTGTCAGGCAATTCTCCAGTCAGCTTAGGAGACAATTCAATTGCTATCTGTCATGGTTAGGATTAAACTACTTAGAAAAGTGTTCTCCTGTACTGTATTGACTTTCATAAAACTTGTTTCATCTGATAATTAGGTCAAGGCATTTTTCTTTCTTTTTATTTTATTTTTTTGTAATAAAAGAAAAACAAACAAAAATCAACAAAGAAATAAAAAGGTGGAACCAGTACAATTGCTAAAACTCTTATATTGGCTGTGAGCATCCCAGACTGAAAAGGAGAGCTTTGACTGGATTTTGACTCAAAGTATTATGAGCCTTTGAGGAAAATTTAATTTGAACCTTTACGCTTTTATGAAAGCTGTATTTTAAATCAAACATTTTGTCAAGCAGTTTCTTACAGATCTTGGACATGTTCTGAAGATGAGTTTTAGAAGTACTTGGTGTAATAACGCTGCAGACATTAGGAGTTCATTCACTAAGAGCCTTCGTCCAGCTGGAACACTGAAAAAATACAGGGTTTTGCAATGAATAATTTTTTGAAGGAATGCATACAAACAGAGCAATAAGCTAAAAATTGCACTGAAGCCAGAGTTAAGTCGTACACAGAATATCATCTCAGTGCAGGCTACCGTTTCCTTTCCCACTCCTTGTCCACCTACTTTTCCTCTCCTTTAAATGAAGGCTTTAGTCCTTGTTTACAAAACTACAGATCTTTGGCATATTCTGAAGATGAGTTTTAGAAGCACTTGGTGTAATAACGCTGCAAACATTAAGAGCCTTCGTCCAGCTGGAACACTGCAAAAATACAGGGTTTTGCAATGAATAATTTTTTGAAGGAATGCATACAAACAGAGCAATAAGCTAAAAATTGCACTGAAGCCAGAGTTAAGTCGTACACAGAATATCATCTCAGTGCAGGCTACCGTTTCCTTTCCCACTCCTTGTCCACCTACTTTTCCTCTCCTTTAAATGAAGGCTTTAGTCCTTGTTTACAAAACTGGCTTGACACTGTGATTAATATCTCTCTGTCCAGGCAGTGTATTATCAGGCAGTTGTGAAATACAATACAAAATGGAGTATGCAGCTAAAGCAAAAACAAACAGCACTGACCTAGCAGCTTGTGCTGTAAATTAATTCCAGCTGCTGGCACACCTTGGGCACTGAATAGCACTCCCTAAATTCAGCTCTCCTTGTGCATTGAGCCAGACTGTATTGAAAGCTTGGTGTATTAGTGCTGTGCTTGGCTCCTAGCAAGATGTGTCTCTATCTCTTTCTATTCAACTACATGTTGAAATGAATCTTGACGCTTTATTATAGTCCTCTGTTTTCTTTGCAGGAAAGAATCTGATCCAATAATCACAATAGAAAGGGAAAAATGAAAGTCTTTCTCACAGTATATAATTACTTTGAAACACTGCTTCTGACTCATCTTTTACAATATATATTGCAAATTTTCTCAAATTATTATAAAATAAAGATGTCTGTTGCTTGAGAAATAACAAAATTATCCCTGTTATTACTGTATTCAATTAGGTGTCATTACAAGAAGCACAATCTTCAAAATTCAGGTCTTCTTTCTGGTCTCCACTTTTATTCTCATGGAGCTGGTTTCTCAAAACATTTCATCTTAAGCAGAATGTTCACAGAGTTGATTCTAAAATAATTTCTGTAAAAATGTAGCTGTATCTCAACCTTTTTAACAAAAAGCACTTTTGAGTTACATAAGCATGAGAAAGTACCCTTTTTTAAAAATCAGACCACTGTGGCTAGCATAAAACACCAAGGAACAGTTCTATTTTAAATATTAAATTTCCTGTGGTGTATTGGGTTCCCTCTGTCTCTAACCCGGGCACACAATGTGGAGAGGTGTATAACAATATTCTGTAAAAGCCTGAATAATCCCAGCCATTAAAGTAGCTATTCAAGAAGACATATACATCTCAGGAGAATAAGATGTGGTAAATAAAATGTATAAAATGACAGATGAAAATGTAAAACAATAGATTAATGTTTTCAGATGTCTTCAACAGGGGAAAATACCTGGTAAGGAAAAAGTTAGGAGTTTAAGATATGAGCTGTGATTTGTTTTCTACAGAATTTAATTTCATTTTAGTTAGCTGAAGTTTAGAATTACTATTCCTACTGAGAATAAGACTGTACAATTATTAATCTTACCTACACATATAGAAATCAAGAGTGAGATACAATTTGCAGAGGTACAAGGTGAGATGAAGAGAAGATACCAATGACCTTGAAAGCTGTTGAGGAGACAATACAAACAACACAGAATTTGATCACACATAATGTGACAGTTTCAATATTAATTTAACAAATAATATATTGTATTAATTAAGTGAATAATTAGTACTGGTATGAACTTTAGTTGAAGATTTTGGACACTGATCTATATCTAGGCACCACAAGACTCTCTGACCTCCCATTATTCTCTTTGGACAACTTTTGTCTATATCCACATTTCTTCCTTCACCTTAATGACACAGCCTTGCTTCCACCAGCCTCATTCAAGTAATCTTAGCAATGACAAAAGTTTTTCTAAGAAGAGCCTGCAGAAACCCTAGGTACTCTCAAGTGCGTTTACATTAAACCATTGCTTCCAGAAACAATTGTAACTGTTACCTGTTGTGCTGTGGTCTGTGTAGCTCCTCTTGGTCAAGTACAGTCTTCTATGATTTGTCTGTGTTCATGCTGCAGGAAAAAAGTGGGGTTTTGGGGAGAGCATAGACTAAGTCCCTATTCTGCACAGATAGTGCAGAGTTAGTAATTTGTTGGCACTGTCAATGTATTTGTTTGAAGAAAACTTCAAGGATACCTTGTTACAGTTATTACAAATAGAAACATTGATTAATTTCTCACAGAAATAGTAATGTAGTAAACCAAATAGCTCCTATGCTCTTTATGAATGTACCTCTTAAGTACTATTTCTTTTATCTTTTTACAGTTCCCTCAGTATTAGGACATTGTACTTGGCGTTGTAGGGATTCATGCAGATATAGATCCATACCAAAAAATGCTTTACAATCTAAGTAGACAAAAGATTTAATCACAAAAAAAGAATACAGAATGTGCTGTGCTGAAACCAAAAACATATCATGGCAAGATAATGCAGAGACTTTCTGAGCAGTTTAACAATTCTGTCTCGCATCCTGAAGTAACATACACATGTGTAGCTTAAGCAAATGTAAGCATTTTTGATATATTTAACCAAACTCTTAAATGTTTGCAAAATTAAGGTCTGATTTCTTAAGATTGGCATCCAAAGATTACATCCTAGAGACAAAAATCTCTCAGAAATATTAATTTCAAATCTTGCTTTACCTTTGTTTAAGTGGCTTTCTTTTGTTTACAATGTATATCAAAGATTATCTTGGTTTAGGGTATGCAGGCACTTCAGCACATATCTAGTGTATAAAGGAAGACAGCACATAAGAACAAAATTAATATTTTCATGTTTTAATACGTATTGTTGATTAAAAATACAGCAGGACAAAGTTTTATTGAGTTTAATGTATCAATTAATCCTTTTAGTCACATGAGGATTTGCAGACATTGCATCTTATATTCAGTTTTCTTATAAATTTATATTTTTGGTAAGAACTAAGGCCAATATCCAGTAAAGAATTTAGGCTCCTAATTCCCACTGAAATAAAATTATTTCAACAAGAGGTGAAGTGTGATATATTATTGGGTTTAGACCCAAGTAACTTTTGGAACAGAGATAAAATCATCTCTATCCTATGTGAAAATTAACTTTTTTTCTTCTTCTTACAGGCATGCGTGAATATATATATTTTTTTTTCCTACTTTGGACAAAAATAAGGAAACTTTTCCAAGCCCATGGAAGTCTAAAGCAGTGTCTGATCCAAAACCTTTCTCCTAGCTTAATACTGATACGTTGGCCAGTGCGCTTTTATGGCGTTGTGCAATACCACCACCTGGTGGCTGCAGTCATTTTAACCGCTCTCTGGCAAACGTTCAGCTCAGTAGCTTGAAAATAAAGACCAGGAAAAAAGGATTATCTTCAATATTCTTACGATTGTTTTTATCTCTAGCCATTTTTCTTAATCGGCTGAAGGAATAATTTATATAGCTTTGTGAAGCAAAGTTTTAGAAGAGATAAAAACATTTCAGTAATGTCCCACATAAGAAACTTTAAGGATCCACTTACAAAGATGCTGATCCTTCTGCTTTAAAGGTAAAGCATCACTCCTGATTCACAAGCAGTATCTTAAATACTGATCCACTGGTGACTTAAGAAAATATCTGTATCTTTGCAAATCTAGGCAAGACCCAGAAAGACAGGTTAAGAAGGATAGGTTTTAGAGGGCTGTAATTTCCAGCCTTTATAGGTTTGTTTTGTCAGGACTGATGCAGAAAACTGCTTAAGCACATGCTTAACTTAAAATGCCTTCTTCAGTCCTACTCATTTCAATATGACATAAACACTTATTGAAAATTAAACATGGAAAAAATATTTAGGGCTGAACATACCACTTGGAGACTGAAGCAGGGGAAAGGGAGGGAAAAATGAGTGAGTGATCCAGGAATACCATGCTTTTTCTTTTTCAAAGGAAAAAAAAAGGTAGCAAACAGACATGCATTTTTTTTTAAATTCATTTGGAAGTGGTAACTATAGCAGACTGAATTCAACTCTTTCATACTGGATATATTTTTTCAGTTAGATATTTTAAAAAGTGAGCAACAGAAGGAAGTCTTTAAACCTACAAAAAAAAGAGGTACACTGCAATAATAGTGAATTACATTACCATAATGTCAGATTCACCATGACAGGAGGCAGTAGAACTAAAACCAAGAGCAAACAAATGCAATGAACGTGGGGAAACTAGTTCATCTTGGCCTTTAGCATGCTTTATTCCTTGCTTTCTTTTGAAAATAATACATGCTGTCCTGTCCTGAGTTTCCATTTCCCATCTCACACCGTCCATTACCTTAGGAGAAGTTTACAGCCTAATTATGAGTTAGCCCAGAATACTTAAGGTATTTAAAATCCTCAAATATGGAGGCTTCAGTGATGAAATAGGATCTATCTTTGGCACTCATGCGAAGTCTGCTCATCTTTACTGGGGTTTAAAGCACTCAGAGATATGTTCACATAGATTTGACACTGTACTGATAAACTAAACTGCTACTTCAGTTTAAGTTAATACTGTTTTCTTGAGGTGAAAGAGCTTTTCCTGGTTAGATAGTGTTTTGTGACTGTAGAGGGTGCTCTTAAAATACTGGTGATGGTAGTAACACATGGCAGTAAGTTTATCTTTCTGGGAAGCTTATCAGTGTTAGGATATTTAGCAGAGTAAGTTGTTGTAGTGCAAGTGTGTTTTATTTTGGATATGGGCAAGAGGCACTATCCACATTTGTATCCAGATACATGCCTGGAGACTTTTTATGGATTTATTTTCTTTTTGTAAGTATGTTTCTGCCAAACAGTGATAGCATCTTCTGAGACAACTATTGATGCTGTCTGAAACAAGTTGAAAGAAATACCAAAGCTTGTTGTTCCAACAAAGTAATTTAAATACTCACAAAAATTCTTTAGTTACACAAAGTTGATGCTCCCACATTGTGGTATCTGGAACTCTGTTGGGTAGGATTTAACTTTATTTTACTTTGATTTGTCTGTAGTTTGGTTGATTGCTCCACCATACTCCCAAGCTATCCATTTTTTATGCTTCTTCAACTGAATTAGCAGGGGAAAAATTCTAGATACAATAGATTAAATCAAACTTTGTCCTGCTATATTTTTCCCTCAACCATACTATATTTTTTAAATATAAAGTTATGTGTTTCCCTCAGCACAGCTAAGAAATGATTGAGTTAGTTCTGTGTGCTTGAGAAATGTTACCTCTGGGTAACAGAGAGGGTAGACTCTGTAAACTTCAGAAAGGTAAGATTTTATTTTAATAGTCAAAACTGGAATAAACCTGTTTTAGAGCAGCGTGAGGAGACTTAACATTTCAAAGGTCAGGACTGAGGTTTGCTGTGAAACCACAACTAGGCTAAGGGCTTCTGCCAGCACTGCTCTGTCAGTCCTGGATGTGATGAGGTGTGATCTGTGACTGATGTGACTGTATCAAAAAAAGCCTATACCGTAACATACACTTACAACAGCAAAACTACGCTTTCTCTTGAATCACTTGTTACGCTGGGAGAAGATGAGACACATGCTGCAGAAGCACAGTTTTCCCAATCTAAACTTTTTCTAACAACAATTACTCTACTTCTTATACTGAATTTGTATACTTATCCTGAGAAGATACTCTTAGACTCTCAGATAATAAGACTCACCAGTGGTCACCCGTTTGAGATCCAGACATCATACAAAATGAACCCTATTTCAGACCAGGCCTACAGAAGATATTTATTACATATTAGAGTGTTTCAAAGGCTGTGACTCTTTGCTGCGCTTTTGTAACAGCTCTACTGAAGGCCCACTTTAGAGCATAGAAGTCAATGCAGCTTGTTTTGTCTGGGGAAGCCCTCTGAGCTTCTTTGGCTCACTTCAGCAGCATCTATTCTAGAGAGACTTTGCCAGGAGCACTACATTAGGAAACCTTTTAAGCATAGGCCAAGCTTAACAGATGTTTGCTGGCTTCTAATTTGATGAACTTGGCCTGTTCCAATATCCGCTTCCCGCATCAAATTCATCACTCTATCAACTTGCATGTTAGGGCATGTCCCTTAACCTGTCTGTGCACTATATCACACAAAGGGGACTTTATGTTACCTTGGACTGTGACTGCAGGCTTGTTATGCAAATAGTCAAATGAAAATTGAGAGCTGGCAAAATTAGGTACCCCCACACGTCAGGCAAGTGTCTTCGATAGAAGAAATTATACTGCCTGAGGACTGATGGTGGAAAATATTTCTGATGCGAGTCTTATAACAGGGAAACACAATGATAGACCGAAGACAAGGATCTCATCTCATAGGGCCTTCCTTACTCGGGATTTAGTATTAAGTAGTAATTTGAACAAACAGAAACCTAGGCCTCCCCTGACCTTGATGAGCACAGTATTAAGATAAATAGTCATGCTTAATTCTCTTGCTATCACAATATTTCTGTTGGGTAGTGTTTTTTCGCTTCTGTAGGAGAAACTAGAAATGTCTCACCTAAATATCCCATATACTAAGGTTCTTAAAATGGGAAGGTAGAAATGCAAATATAATACTCTCAGTGAGAGTCAAGACTTGAACACAGTCCTTCTCTGATCACTAATGCTCTGTTCACTGAGACATTAGATAAAACAGATAATGCTTTTCTTCCCCTGTTTTGTAATAAAAGATTAGCATAAATTTCTAACTCCAGGAGAGTGTTCAGAAATGTATTTTGGAGATTTTCAGATATCTATAGCTCACGTTAAAGGACCAGAACATCAGAAACAGATGAAATTCAAGACCCATCACCCTTTCTTCAGTCTAATAATGGTCAATCTGGATGTAACATATCAATTTTGGTTATTTCTGTGGTGAACCTTCTTTCCCCCAGGTGTAAAAAGAAGCAATGCACTTCAGTCCGAGTTGGAGATTCCACTGCGCAGCAGCAAAGCATCACAGTACCAAAGCCTCTAACCTGTAGCCACATACAATTTAGAATGTGTTGAGTGTTTTTTATATCGCCCTTTACTGGTTCACTTTTTAAAACTCACTACAATCCCAGAAAATCTTAAAAGCTCAGAATAAAAATCTTGTATTGTACAGTACTTACATATTTCAAGCAGCAAAAGCTGTAAGTGTTGCACATGTTGGAATGACAATAAGACAAATGGAAGCTTTCATTGGGAAAATGCAAACCAGAAGACAGATAGCTTGTTTTGCTTTAGGCAAAGCATGAATGCAAACATTTAAACTGGAGAAACTCCCTTTTCCTTCTGTGGCCCCTCTGAGCCATTACATTAATTATTTGGAACTATTTACCTACTTCCCCCTTCATTTAGGCCCCAGGTGCAGACACTCTGGATACTGAAAATTATTTTCATTCTTCTTACTAGAGTGATAAAACAATATATGGAAACACTCATCTTTTCCTTTCTGAAACCCAGGAATGCGAGGAGAGATAGCATCCTAACACATATTTAGTGCTTGCCTGTTTTCTAACACCCCATAATAAAACATGAGAGTGGTAGGGGTGGGTCAGCGATGTTTCTTTTTCAGAGTACAATGAAAATATTTGTTTAGTTTTGTTGCAATAGCAGGGGCAGCTGGCAGTGTTTGCGCTTATATGTCTTCTAACACTTCACTGAAGAGATAACCCTAATCTTTGAAGAAAGACAAATCTCTCATTTTGCAAATGTGTTGACCTGTGCCTATGCAGTGGCTCTGAAAGCCTTCTTTTGTGATCAGCATGTTACCCTGTCTTTGAAATGTGTCCTTAAAGTATGACCAGCCATATGCAGGCATGCACTTTTCCATATGTGAAGCTACAGAACTAATGGAGGCATTAAATGTTTAGAAAATAAACAGTCTATCACATTAGGAAATTTAAAAAATAGTAATAATCAAATCACAGCAGAGGCTCAAAACCTAAATTTCTAAATTGACAGCAAAGAGGATCAGACTCAATATCTAGGATTCTTTTTTGAGAGGATAAGCGTGTCTCAAACTTCTTGCTTAGACTTTCATTTCCAACTTCCTTCTGGGGGAAAACCGAATTAAACCTTTCCTTGTGCTCTGAGAGGTTCTTCTGCTCTTAATGATCTTGGAATACAAAGAACAGACTGGGGGACGCTGACTGTACAGATATCTTTAAGTAACAATTAACAAAATCTATAGGTATTTGCACAAAGTATATTCAACTTCTCCCTTTCCAGTAAAGAATATCAGTCAATCCCAGGGTAGCCCAGGTCATCAAGGGGTGGCTACTGAGTCTGGCTCCCCCTGTCACAGCTGCCTGGCAGCAGGCCCACCCTCAGGAACAGCCAGCTGGCTCTGCTGCGTGTTTCAGCTTCCTCCAAGTTTGCATGTGGACCTGTGAAGCAGCTGAGTTTATTTTGCCTGATCGGCTTATTTGTTGTCAATCTAGAGAGTTTTCCCATTGCCATGACTGCTGATGATGCAGTCAGTTCGCACCTGGAGTTTTCAACGTGGCCTCTCTGCTATGTCATTTCTGCTGGTCTGCACTGCCTCTTCAGAAGATCAGATCTGTTTCACAGATTTTGTTAGTTTTTAAGTCAGTTCAGCACTTTTCTGTTCTGATGCTATTGCTTGTCCAGATGCACAGATTTCTTTTCTCAATCTGCTAGCAGACTCTGCCCTTAGCAGACTCAGACTATGAGAAAGACAAATCCTTCCTTTATGTTCTCTTGTATTCCAAATGCATACCTGTGAAACTAGACAAGCTACTAGGGTGACCCTTACTTTAGAAGACCTTGTTAGAGCATAGACACCTATGCTCATCATTAGTGATATATATCAAACTTTAGTCAGAAATATAACTCCGTTGTAGAACTGTGACCAGTAACAAAGCAAACAAAACCAAGCATTCTATGTTCATCTTCTGATGCCAAAAGGAGAGTATAAGTTACATCTACCATAACAACAAAACTTTGAATTCTAGGGTGCAGATCTATTAATGTAAGGATTTTCAGAGGCAATCTTGGGAGTAATTCACTGTTAGAAGTAGAAGAGTACTCTCAGAGTAAAAAGATTCTTTCCCAGAACATTTGTCCTTTAAATTAAAAGTACAGTGTATGCCCAAAGTATGCAGAAATTTTGTTTCTGTTTCCAACTAATAATCCAATATTTTTCTGGAATAGAAAGTTATTTGGTCTAGTGAATATAATAATAACATAATGTTATTAATATAACTATTTAGTCATATTTTTAATCTCATTAGATTGATCAATATCCTGTTGCATTTAGTTACCTAGAGGAGGGCAAAAGATATTTTGTAAAACCCTATTTTATTATCTGATCATTTTTATTGTATGCTATCTTCTTATTCAATAGGAGAGCACTAAAAACATTTGTAGTGATATTCATTACTTTACATAGCTTCATGATCTTAGTTACTTAACAGTGTCAGCTCAGCATGAGTTTTCACAAATCTGTCACGTCTCTCCAAATTGTTTTTAATCACTCTCAACTTCTAGGCTTTTTCTGCGATTGCAGTATGCTTACTGGGATGTGAATTTGAATGAGAAAAAATGGTTCATTCCCAGACTTCGATATCCAGGGGAGATGAATTTAAGACCTTGTTGTGAGTCAGTGGTAGCCTTTGCAAGCTGAGTTACTGGTAAGTGCAAGATATTATTACCCTGACTTCAAACACAGTTGTAAGGTTTAAACAATGGTATTCATAGGCATAGGAAGATATGGAGCTGCTTGAGCAGCTATTTCTGTTCACTTCTGCAGAAAGTGTCAAATCAGATGCAGTCATACCTACTGGCTAGGTGGTATAACAACCCCTTAGTCAAACAAGCCATGGCCATCATCATATTGCCACATTGCATGCTTCCTTATAAAGACACTAGCAAATTCCATTCTAATACTCATCCAAACCACACTAGTAAATAGAGTTCTCATCCAGTGTTAATTATTTTGTATTCAGCTGGACTCAAATTCATCTGCTTTAACAGATTCTTCATGACCTTCCTAAATCTTGTTGCAGCTTGTCAGGAACTTCTTCCATGAGCATAATCCATCTCAGCAGTTAGCACACTACAATTTGCTGGCAATTTATTATGAGTAAAGCCTGGTTAGGATAGCATCTGAGCTCATGTCCAACTTAGGTGGGCAGAATTAGTCAGATACTTGAAGCTACTTGAAGCTTCCTGTGTAGGTACCTTCTTGAAATGGGGCCTTTATCACCTGTAAGGATGAGCTGAGCTGAAAAAAATAAATTAAAATAAATCCTCTGGTATGGAAATCTGTTTTACATTTCCTACTCAATGTCTAATGTGCAACTAATTCTACCTATACTGCATTAACACATTCTGATTCTAATTCCTGTTAATTACAGTGTCTGAAAACTTGGTCAGGATTAGTATAGAAATATATAAAGGAAGTATCTGGGAAAGAGAACTAATTTTAAATTGTAATGTTGTATTAGAGAGTTGGGAGTAAAACTGAGAGTAAAATGTTACATTAAGCATGAAATCTGTGCAATTCATGATTATTCCTGCTATTTCTGATTTTTGCTTCAAATTGAATTGGGCTGATTGCTCACAATGTTACTGAATTCTTCTGTTTGTTTAAAAAGAAAGTTGAATTTTTGAGGGATGTAAAGTGTTATCACTGTCATAGTATTTGAGAGCAGGGAGCTAAAGAGCCTGGAGATGCTTTCCCATAAATACAGTGTTCTTCAGGCATAAAAGCTTGGGAAGGAAACAATTCCTTCTAATTAGGAAAGTAATTTTAAGCAGAAAAAGATGTAAAAGCTTAAGGACTGTTCTTGTCAGAGAGAGATGTTTCCGAGAAGAATTAGGGCAATAGAGGATTATTGTTTTGTTAAGCCTTTGATTGAGATCTCAGACTTTCATCAGTTCTGTAGCAATGCGAGCAAGAGCTCTGAGGCTCAAACACATCTCCAGAAAAGAGACCTTGGAGGAATAAAATAAAACAAAACATCCCAACTCAGACTAGGATTTAGCTTTTGGGTATTTATAACTCTATTTGAGAGCCAAGGGGAAGTTTTTCTGTCATCACCCTGTCACTTCTAAAAACAGAGGGGAAAAATTTTGCTTTGGATTGCTCAAAAAGTGTTAGTTCCTTGAAAAATCCCAGACCAGAGCATGAAAGATCCTTTAGAGAAAAACTCCAGAGTTGTTGTTTAGAGGCTACCCTGAGTATAATCAAGATTAAAGCCTTTAATGAAGGCAAAGCTTACTTATCTGATCAGATCCTAGCATAACGGTCTAGCATGTGATATTACTCTATAAGTTACATAACTTTTTGTTTAAGAGCAGACTTTACCTTCAGCAGCACAAATATTTTTAACCTCTTCAGACCCTTGAGGAATGTAAACAGCTTTGAAGAGAAAAAAAATGAGTATTTGTTAGCAACAGAAAAATCAAACCTTTCTGTGACTTGGTTAAGATGAAAGCAAGACAAGAAACTAATAAAGAGGATCAGAGAAACTGGAAATAAATGTGGACAGGCTTGTGCACTGGCAGTTTAAAATCACATACTATTAAGCATTAGCTTTCTTCTTAAGTGTTTGCCCAGAAGATTGCCTTTCCCTAGTAAAGGCTAAAGATTACACACAACTATTTGTGTTTGCAGGTTTTCTGCAAGTATGTGTGGGTACATCCTACCATTTATCAGCCACAATGCACCGAGGTCACAAGTCCCTTGCCTCATTAAAAGACAGAGAGCCAATTGAAAAACAACTCCCTTCGCCCGTGGCACATCTGAACATATGGGGCAGGAGTAGCATGCTTGATTTTGAAACAGATCTGGGAAGAAGCTAAGCAGTCAGGCAAAAAGTAGGTAATAAAACTTTGGATATACAGTCATATAGTTTTCCTGGTTTGACAACAGAATTGGTAGACTACAGCTTCAAGCTTTTTAGGGTTTCTCACTCACAGAGAAATGAAAATTGAAAGTTACAGTATTTAAAAGCTTTAACAGAATAATAAAAACAGAAGCATGCTCCTACTCCAGTGTAGAAATGTCTCTGAGCTTCACAAAATTATCAACTGAATCTAGAGTGCGGGTGTACTCAGCATACCATGATGTAGGAGCGTTGTATCATCAGGGTGTTTGTTACTGTCAGAAAAACGTGATGTCCAATGTAATGTGATCTAATGTCACATTAAACAATTGTTTATAAGTTTTACAGTACCAGCTTGCAACATTTGCCGTTTCACAACTTGCAGTCGTAGTCTGGGTACAGGTGGTGCTGGTTCGTGTCGTGCCATCAATCTCACTTTTTGCATTGACATAAAAATATGGTGCCAGTTCCTGCAGTTCAGACTGCATTTTGCTAAGAGATAAGTTTGGGGTTTGTTTGTATTCTTTTGCTTTTAAATTACATGTAAGTGTTAAACTTTTCACTAATCTGTTCGTTCTTATGCACAGGGAAGCTTGCTACTGTATCTTGAGAGAACTATAATTCTGTACAACCTTTTCCAGGCTAAGAAACTGCTATACTTGCATTTACCTTTAAAAAGAAAATAGCCACAAAAACTCTTATACTTGAATGCAAACCTTTTGTTCAAAATAGTCCTCCAGAGAACCCAGCAAAAACAGTATCTGTTGGGACAGCAAGAGACAGCAGCTTTCATCAGCATTGAGAATGCAAATATTCATTGCTTCTGCAGCCCAGTAAACACTTAGTATTTTGTGGCACCACATATTCAATCAGAATTATATTACTTTTGGTTTTCTTTATTATTTTTTCCCCAAAAATGACAGATTCCCTGCTGAATACTAAATTGATTCTCTTTAACTGTAAAACAGTAAAGTTAGCCAATATTAAATGTGATTTCATTGCCAGATAAAAGGACACTCTTCTACTCTGTCGTGACATGGTCTCATACTGGTGTAACATAGTAGAATGGATAGTAGCACTCTTCTGTCTGATTAATGCGAAGAGATCAAGCTTTTGCATGAGGAAAAGGCCAGAAGAGAATGTTTAAGCAGTACTCCTTCAATCTAACTTTCCTTTCTGTGTCAGATATATAAGCTAATTATTTTTTTGTTATATTCTTAACCAACAGCCTGGAAGGAGGCTTCAGAAAGCTCTTCCTACTGTATTTGCACAATGAAAGCATAATACAAGAAAGCAATGAGGAAGTGTTTCTGCAGGTGAAAGAAGGGAGGAAAAAATGAGAAAAAGAAGAAAAAAAAGACAATATTGAGGTAGAATAAATGGAACAGATCTTTTTCTCCGTCTTCAGCTGCACAGAGTGCTGGGATGGGAAGAGAGGGCTACATTCAGTTACTTCCTTCCACAACACACCAAGAAGCAGAGTAGCAGATTTTGTTGTCCAGAAACAGATGTGGTTTGAATTCCTATGCACATGGGCATGAGTGCATATGCAGACGTGGGCATATGTATTACCCTGCTTATTTCCACATGCTCATACTTGATTGAGAAGGGCTACCAATAACTTTTTCAACCATCCCACAGCCTGTAAGCAGTTTAAGCACAGCTCCAAAGCCAGGGTTTTGTTTTGCCACCAGGAGCAGAGCTGTGATAATACATGATTAGTCCAAATCCCTGAGAAGAAGCAAGACAGCTGGGACTACTAAGCCTGGCATCACTGGATTGTAGTGATTGAGTTGCACACTGGAGTAGTGAGACACCTGGAAGCCATTTCCTGCTTGTGAGCTGATCTCCCTCCCCCTTCCTTTCAGAGATAAGTATATGCAATGAGGCTTTTAGCCACAGTGAGATTTTTGGATTTGTAATGTCAGAAAAGTTTGCTTTAAAGGCACAAATCCAGGTCTTTCCTTACATATGCAACTTCAAAAGACCATTTTTTTTCCCCTTTCTGATGCTTGCTTTTTTCCTCAGTGTCTTTTGACTTCATATTTTTCCAAATCTGAAAAAGTCCTTGCAATTTCAACTCAAAACTGGCAAGTGAACTTTAGCATACTAGAAACTGCTTAGGTGCTGACCTGAGCTTTCACACTGCCAATGCCAAAGCCACCGATTGTTGCTTTCTAGCCATATCTCACTAACATACAACATGTTAAGATTTCTACACACACCCCCACCCCCAACTCTTAAATACCTGAAGTTTCCTTGGCTGTGCAAACTAAGCGCATATTTTGTTCATGAGAACGCCTTTGAGCAGTCTCTCTTTTGTCAGGTTTCTCATCTGCATTGTAATTCTTGCCAGCAGACATCTCCTGACTTACACACAAAGTATAAGTAGTCAAAGTACAGCAAGGGCCGGCTCCTTGCCAAAGGAGCCAAACATGATACTGCCACCAGCGTGGCAGAGGCCTCACCAGCCAGGGCCCTTTCCCACAGTACCAGAGCAAGAGAGCAAGGAAAGCTCAGGAAAGGCAGCAGAGGTTAAGCAAAAATCCAAATACAAGGCAAGCTCACAGTGGCAAGGCAGGCCCAACATCAAGGCAAGCAGGCAGGCAGTCAGGGTGAGCCCAGGAATCGTCAGACAGGGCCACAGCAACAGGCAGAACTGAGATGAAGCTGGGAAGTCAGCCCAGCTTGTGATCCAAGCAGCAAGGTCCATGGCCAAGCACAGCCACACCTAAAACATAGCTCAGACTGAGGGCCTGCGACTGAGCTTAAATGGAGCCCCTGGGCCCATGGAAAGGTGTGTGGGTGGAGGCCCCAGGTGGGGCTGGTCAGGGCCAGTAAATACTATTGGTGTGTTTAGGGCCTCTGACATGTCAGTAGAATATCCGATCTCATATTTTCATGCATAAGCAAGGAAAGAGGAGAATTACAATTGTGGTTTGACCTGTGCTGCTTTTTCTGACCCCTGAGTGCCTGATTTCTCAACCGTGATATTACAGTAATGCTATGTCTACTCATAGTTTATATGAACCCCAAGTATGTTAAACAACTGACTTATGATGTGATACTTTTGTTTCCACTGAATTCTAGACCATCTGTGTACTAAAAAACTTCTAGACTTGGAAAGAAGAGCTGATCTCTTCAGTTCCTTCACGAAGTTACAGATATTCCTGGAGTGTTCTTCTGTATGCAATTTCACATTTATATCTCATTCATTTTTTCATTTCAGTTAAGGATCTGTTGAATCCCAAGGCTTGGTTGCTACTTCTGTACTTTTGAAATGTCTTCTTTGCTCATCTTAAATGCTTAAAATTCTCTATTTATGTGAAAATTAATGCAACGGTTTTTTCAAAGGCTTAAAGTTGCTGTAGCAGAGTTTCAGGTCTCCTGACTTCTGAGAAACAGTTTGGTCCATGTGTATTGATAAGCAGTGTTTTCTTTTTTCATCTTTCCTAGCTGAGGTAATGCATGCTGCTATCTCATGTTGTAGGACGCAGAGCAAGATGTCAGCAGCATTGCTAGATACAGTTGTAACAGACACTCTACGCTTCTTGGAATAACTCCTGATCAGTGTGTAAAGTGTCCAGTTGGCTGCTGCATCCCTCACTCTATAATTAACAAAATACCTGTTTCTCTTGTTGGCAGAGAGAAGATTCAAAGCATACCACCTTCTACCAAGTTTTCACTGGGGAAATTTGGGCAGAAAATACCATTTCGGTGCCTCATATGAAGGGGTTTGGTCCCAGCAGGTTGTTTCAGTAGTTACTGCAGCAGTGTCATTTGCTTTCCTAGTTCTGCCTGTCTGGGACAAGAGAAACAACAGATTTTGTTCCAGGTGAAAAGAATGAATATTTAAGAAGTTAAGAGCACATGTTTAGTCAAACCAAAAGCCTGTCTAGCTCAGTTTCCTATTTTGAACAGTGATCAAGGGTGGTTGCCTTGCAAGAGGGAAATGCTTTTCAACTTTTCCTTGCAAAAATTATTTTCTCCACACCTTCTATTTAGAGAGTCACAGTGGGCTGGACAACTGCTAGGAATTAATGTTTTATGCAAGATAAAAGGGATCCAGATCTTGCTGATATAAACTGACAGGTTTTTTTTGGCTTCAGTGCCAGTTAGCTCTGCTGAGGGTGTTACCTAAAACTTTTACAGAGAAAGAATAGCCTAAATTTAGACATTACTCCAGTAGCCATATCAGACTTCATTATCTGCCTACTTTTGATGTCTTTTAGCAGATCATAGCACTGCTGTGTTTCTAGTCTGATGCTTTGTTTTGGTTGTAATAACTTAATATGAATTAAAATAGCAGGTGCGTAGCAACACCTTTTTAGAATGAGGAGTGTTTGATGCTAATGAGCATGTTTAGCCAAGACTTTGCTGAGCCATGGCTTTCATCTCAGCTTCTACAATATATATGTGATGAAAAACAAATAACCCCTTAGCTTCTGGCTAAAGGATTGTGAAAAACATACATAAAATATCATCACAAAAATTGTAAGTCAGTGAAGCTATGGGAGAGCATTAGGAAAGGATTCGGTGTAGTCACTTTAATGTCACTGTACTCTATATTTTTAATAATAATGCTACCAACATTGGAAAAGTTGGACGAGGTCTGATAATAGACTGATGCATCTAAAAGGAACCAAACACTTCAAAGAAGGATTTCTGCCCAACAGAAAAATGAAAGAGAAATGTGGGCATGGACAGAAGCACGCTGCAGTTCGCATCTAGTGGAAAATTGAGGGCTCGTTGACCGAAAGGGTTAATGAAGGGATTACAAGAATGAACTCCAGTCAGCCAGTGGATTCAATTCCCCTAGATTGTTGGGACATTGAAAGAGCTGCATATCTTTGTCTCTTGTAATTGCTTTGTTCATTACTCTCCTAAATCCACCAAACAAACAAAAAAACCAAGCCAAGCCCTCCTGTCACACAGACATAGTCTTGCTATTATGAAGGTTCCACTTGTAAAAAAAACCACTCTATTTCTGTGCTTTTAAACATTTTATCCTCTTACCAGGTTGAAGGTCAACAGAACTCACAAAGACAATATTGTAATTTGTTTCGCTAGCAAACTAGTACTTTACTGGAGGGAGACACATACTGTATCAGATTGTTATAGTGCAGGCTTTGTATTTAACCCAAGTCCCAGTCTCTGAAAATATGGCTGGGTTAGACTCAATGATCTTAAAGATCTTTTCCAACCTAAGTGATTCTGTGATTCTGTTACAGGTTTATGCGCCAACAGGTTCAATATGACATTTAGTTTCTCTTCCAGCTTCTGAGGCAAACCTTATACATTCCAGACTTCTCTCACATGTTATCAAATAGCTCAAATGTTTTTGCATTCCTCTCCAGAAGTTCAGCAGTACTTTTACTTCTCCCAGGCATGCTGTGTAACTTTTTTCGTACTGCATTTACCAGTCTCCATCCTCATCAAGCTGCACCTTCAGCAGAGGCAAAGACAATAGGCTGGGTATCAAACTGGAGCATAGGAGGTTCAACCTGAACATATGGAAAAACGTTTTCACTGTGAAGGGGACAGAGCATGGCCCAGGCTGCCCAGAGAGGTTGTGGAGTCTCCTTCTCTCCAGACATTCAAAACCCGCCTGGCCGTGTTCCTGTGTGACCTGGTCTGGTGATCCTGCTCTGGCAGGGGTGGACTGGATGAGCTTTCAAGGTCCCTTCCAACTCCTCATATTCTGTAAGCTGCCTCTTGCCCCACCTTTTCCTCATTCTACTCTTTTTTTTGTATGGTGCCTGATATGCAGCTACTCGTCAGTACCAGCTACCAGCCATTTCAGAGATTAGTAGTCAAGTTCCTGATCTGTTCTTCATTTTGGTCCCTTCTGCAGCTCTAAGGATCTTCCCATTAGAAGTATTCTAATTAGACAAGAAAAGCAGACTGATGATCAGGACCTGAAGTGGAGCACAAGGAAAAAAACTCTGTGTGGGTCTTAGCCACTGGGACCTGTTTCTGAAGAGTGAGTCCAACATGAGAAGTTGTGCTGTACAGATTGAGTCCAGCAGTGCTGACAACTTGCTTATAGTAGCAAGACTGCAAATGGAAAGTTGTTGAACTGCTGTCTCAGGAGAAGTGTCCCAGGTCCTTTATGATGGAGACATTTTCCAGCAACTAGTCATATATTTGTTAATTTTCATATCTCTCAGAAAACCAGCTCAACAGAGGAAGGAATTATTTAATGTCTAGCAACGGAGCAGTATTAATTAAACTTGATAAAGTATAATTCTACCACAGGAAGAATACATAGAGGTATTTCTGTTATTATCTGAACCAACACATACTATAAATTCTCTGCATCACCAGAGTTTCCAATCTCCCCAGGATTTCAGGAGTTGAACATTTCATGTCTGTCATTCCGAATCATCAGACTACACCTTCTGATAGGCAGCACCAGGAAACAGCAGAGCTTATAAAGAAATCCAGCCTGCACTACAGAATAAGAGGGATTTCTAGAAGCTGCTTATTAAATTCTGGTTTATAAAAATATTGCTGGTCTTGGATATGACTTAGTGTTAGAGGTATATATGCATTCCTTCTCAGCAAGGAAACAGAATTGCATAAGTGAACATTTCCTCTGGAGTTTTCTTCTTTGGCAATAAAATGTCTTGATTTAGCTTCAGTTTGGATGGAGCTGTAGGCTGCATTCTGCAGAAGTGTGTATTAATCTAGAAAGTTCAGATGCACCACATGCATATTTTACATGGGTAAACGTATGTTTTCGAAGTCAGTGAGCTTAAACTGTGCAGCATAATTAGAGGAATGAGCCTCAGGTTGCTTTGTCAAAACATACTTTAATTGCTGGATATTAGGATTATTGGATTAGAAGATTAGATGGGATGCCTGGAAATCTTCATTTGGAGCATCTAGTAAAGTGAGACTTCTCATGAATCAGAGTTACAACGTATCTATAAACCTCACGATTTGTATAAATTGCTCTAGTAATTGTAGTAATAGATATTTTCATGCTAGGAAAACAGGTTAACAACTGTGTTTTCTCTGACCTCCCTTCTTTTCTAACACATTTTTTGATTTTAATGAATTTATTAACTTTTCTCTATGAGAATCAATTGCAAACTTCCATGTGGCCATGGTGGTGCTATAGTCACTCCGAGTATGATCTGTGAATCACTAAACTTCCTTGCCCACATGTTACTAAAAGAATCCTGATACTGACCAGACACTGCATGGCATTCACTTTGCAACGTATGTTTATTACTTAATTCCGTTATGATCAGTAAGCATAGCTACATTTTTTATGGCATTCTTACATTTAGAAGACATACTCTGTTATCTAAACAACCATTTTGGTTAAACAGTTGTCTCCGAGTCCCAAAGAACATGGTGGACTACAGGCTCTCCTCCTTTTTAATCAGTGCAATAGCAGATTCACCAGCAAGTGCAGAGTCTGCACACGTGGCACACAGAGAGCTGTTCTGTCATTCTAGCTTACCTCACTTCCAGGGAGGACACAGTACTTCACTCTGAAAAGTTTATGTGATAAAGATTTCTCCAGCTGCTGGTACTCTCCCTGTTTGGTCCAACATGTCACATACTGCACATATAGCTATGAAAACCACATGAGAGACTGTCTATATGCTGTATATATTCGTGTGTGTATCAGTAGAGAAGTAATGGCACAGTGATAAATAAATGACCAAATAGGGAAGGAAACTTTGGGCCCTGGTTCAAATGCCTCTTAAGAGAAACGCTTGATGTTGGTCATGTCTATATTGAGCAGAAATGTCTGGTAAATTCTGCTGGGGGTTCTGAACCTAGAGGTTTAGGGTCCAGATGTTTCAAATGGGACAGGGAATGTAACAGGACTATGTTGCTCTTTCCTGAGACGGTTTCATAACTATTAGGAAAATTACTTTTAAATAGTATATTGAAGAGTTTCAAAATTTATTACTGATACTCTGTCACCAAGCTTTGCAAAGCAAACAGAAGAGGAATTCTGTTTGCAAGCAGTATGGAGACAGCTGTGCTAGCCTTATTCCCCAGCCGTTAACAGAAGTCATCAGCACTTCAAAGCACCATCTTCCCCTGTCACTTGGTAATTGCACTGCTAAAATGACAGCATCCAATATAAAAGCCAAAACACTGAAGTGTCCCAGTATGGTGAAGATCATGACTGTCTGAGCAGAAGGATCAGTACAGGAAGGTGTAAATCATATTCTTATTTTCTGGGGTGAAAAAAAAACCCCAAACACAAACAAAACCCCCCCAAAAGATGCAACAAAAACCCAAACTAAACAAAAAAAAAAACCAACCAAAAAAACCCCCACATTTTGGTACAATTTTGGCATCTTTTAAAATCAACTGGTATTTTTGTCACTGATTTCTGCAAGACCAGAACTATGCTTTTTGGGTCTGACAGTCTCGTCAGGATTTAACATACCCGAAATAGCAGAATTCTATGTAGTGATAGCTTTCATTTTTAAATAATTTAAACTGTAGGAACGAAGAAGATAACAATTTATCACTTCATTCTTTAGTGGCAGAGCTCTAGCAAAAAGAAATGTTTTCATTAAATTCCCACTACTTTGAAAAGTTTTGTCTGAACAAACGTTCCAGCTTCTCTTGAAATAGTGCTCTCTGTTTCTGTTTAACCCGGGGACTGATACAAAATGGTTCTGCTATCGGGTAGCATGAAATAAGGAAATAAATAGCTTAACAGATGTTCATTGGGATACATTTTTTTCCCTCTCTTGTCAGTGCCTGCTCACTACTGTTGAGCTGGAAAGAAAGTACCTGCAAAAGCCCCTTGCATGGCTGAACTGAAAAGGCAACCTAAGTCTTGTCTAAGAGTCAGAAGCAGTCAGTCTCTATCCCTGACAAGAAAGGGAGCTCTAAGGTAGGGCAGGCCTTTTGCCAGCATGGCCTCTCTGCCTGCTAGGAGGGATTGCATCTTCAGGTTCTGTTTTCCCACATTTTACACCAGCATAACTATACTGTCCTCAAAGAATATTCCATGCATGCACCAATTTAAGTCTGATCAGAGTACAACCTTTCTTTAACTACACGTGCTCCTGAAGCACTTATTTCTGTGAGATATTGCTGCAAAACTCATACAGAAAAAGCTAGAACTCCTAGGCTGTAAACACAGACAGAAGAGGATAGGAATCACTTCCTACACCCATGCCCTTTATAGGGCATAGTAATATCTTTATAGTAATACCTTTATAGGTATTACTATAAACTGGAGGTCTTGAAATCAAGAGAAATCTCTGCCCTGTTCTGAATTGCTCTCACAGGTAATATTATCCCCAAAGAGCATGATACCATTCACACATGATCTGGGGGTCAGTAGAACCACGGCTAACTTTGTCAACCCTTTCTGTGTGTCGCTGGCTTTTTTGGCTTCTTTGCCTCTTAAAAGTCATACAAGATCCCGTTCTAAAGGTTTTTCTGTTCTCAGAGATTTACAGAAAGAGACGGAAGTGTAGAAGGTTACAGTAAGTGTGTGATTCCTGCCATTTAGATTCTATGAAGCTTTTTGTAATCAAAAATATCCATGCCAGAAACAGTTTCAGGTTTCTTTGGTATTTAGAAATCCTTTGCTAAACAAAGTAAAAATGAATTATAAACAAAAGCAAGTTTCCTTTGAGTCTGATGTTCTTACAGCTGCACTCCACTTTTAAGAGTAACCCATTAGCAATTAATTTAGAGTGATACTGGCAAGCAGTCCCCAGACTTTAATTAATATCTTTGACAAGCTCATAATCTTTCTAGTTAATAAAGTCTCCCTTAAATTAGTTTAACTCTGATTCTACTTACTGTTGTAAGCAATCGGCATCAAATCTAGGATACTTTACAGTACTTTCTCATTTACAAAGAGAATTTACAGTTACATTTTACAGAGTAGAAACAGCGTTTGATGAAGGTCACCCTCGGTCTAGCAGCAGAGCTGGAAAGAAACTCTAGGTTCTTGAATGACCTTCTTTTATTCAATTGATTAAGCAATGGTGATGTCTCCTGTTTCAGTATCTTGCAAGGAAAGGATTAAATCTGGATTCCAAGTTACAGAATTGATTCTTTTCCTTTATGCCAATAGCAAGATCTTAGAAAGTTATAGTACAATATTGTAACTATAACATGGTGAATTATTGCCTGTAAAAGTTACTTACATAATAGGTATCGGTATAGGACAAATTAGGGGTCAACTTTTCATTTTAATTTGTGCTCTTAATATATGTGTCTACTTTTGCTCTTAAAATTCTGTGTCAGTTTTACCTGTGTGTCTGACATACAGAACCAGTCTACGTGGTCTACGTTATGCAGCCACGTTATTGTGTCCTGCAGAATAGGAGATAATACTGTAAATTGGAAAAGATGCCGAGATAAAATCTCCTGTGACCTCTTGGTAAGTCAACAACTTTTATATCAATGTTCTGACACGTGCTATACGTGTGCCTGTTCCTTACCTGTATTATGAGAAAAAAAATGAAATTCTTCACTCACCTGAACCCATTTTCTTATGTAGATGCTGTAGTGATGTTTTTTTTGATATGTAAGATCACCTCAACCTTTCTTTCCGCTTTGCCTACAAAATACACTAAGAGGTGCACACGTTACTGTCAGGCTTTGAATATGAGAGGTTTGATCAGAATTTAGAAAACTCCAACTACCAAAGTCTTAAACTGATTACACCTACAAAGAAAGGAGATCTTTTCATTTTAGAGCTAATCAATGTTTTGTGTCTAACAGACAACTGTAAGAAATATCTTTCTAAGCACTGGATGGCTCTGCTGTAAGTCACAGTCAGGAGATGATAGTGAAGTAGGATCACTTTTGAAGGTAACTCTTTTAATTCAGTGATTCACAGAGATGCCTTGTTTTAGTTTTTACTTTTCATGTAAGATGAAGAATGATGTGAAAAAAACCCAGTATTTGCCTATTAGTCTCCTTCATCTTAAATAAATGTAAAAGTCTAATTTAAAAAGCTGTCTCATTAACAAGAACTAAGATAATCAAGGTGGCTGAGAAAGGTCAGTGATGCTGTGCAACTTAATGGGGATCCTGAGACCAGAAGACAATTCACCATCTCTAGAAGTTGTGAGCATTCTGTCTGTGCACTCCAAAACTATTTGTCTAGGCCATCGAAAACTGAAATTAATGTGTCCCAAACACCCTCTAGAACAGTTTTAGTAGCAATAGGCATTGGCTTGTACCAGGACCTTAGAATACTAACTTTGCACAAAGGAGTTACTTTAACTTGCTTCTTTGTTCTTTGTTTTTTCCTCTTCTTAAGTCAACACTGGGCAAAAAACCAAAAGAGACATGAGACAGATTATTAGCTAGTGAGGGAAAGTGAACAAATGTTTTCAAGCAGTGGGATATTCCTCAACCGAATTTCTTCAATGTCTCATTGAGCGCTTGCTGCCTGTGTCAGTATGAGCATGCTGAACCAGAGGCCTTATTGCTAGGACAATTCCTCTGTTTCTGTGGCGATGATAGCTCCAATCCAGAAGCCACAAGTTAGAAGATGGTTTCTTACAATGAAACATAACGTGATCTTCCTCCTTTCTCATGCGTGCTAACTCTAAGAAGTGTCTTTGTCTGGAATGTGGCTCTGATTACATTTCTCTATCCAAAAATAAACATGGTGCAAAAGAAAAGGATATAGGGAGGGGGGAAAGCCTGTCAATGGGCCACCCTCAGAAAAAAAACTCACAAGATCTACCGTCTGTGCAAGCCATGGAAGAGCTAAGGAAGTGATCCCAGCTTGGTGGTCTTATTTGTAATTAAAACAAATGAGGCTCGCTCAGCTGCTGCAGATAAATATTTGATGAAAAGAGACAGGGACAGATATAAAAAAACTAGTAAATAGAGAAGACGACCAGAAGAGCAAATGTTACAGCAGTGTTTTATATTTAAAAAAATAAAAAAAATCACTGTACAGATTTCTGCCAAATATCAAACTTCACTAAGATAATTCCAGAAGTGGGAAGACTAATTCTTCATTTTCATTTTGACAAAGTAGAATGAAAATACCAATGCATATAGGTAAATAAAAGTTTTAAATTCAACTTGTTGCACATTATGTGCTTAAACAAAAGAGTCAGTTCTTGGGCCATTGATGAGCTGGAAGACTTCAGTCATCTGTGTGCTTCCATGAGAGTTACGCTGATTTTAGATGGACTAACAGACTCCTGCTCAAAAATATATGTTAAAGATGCACAGGGAGAAGGTGCCTAGCAAAATATAATAGCAACATCCCTATTGCAATAGTGCGTCACAACATTCATATGTCATGTCCTTTAGGAATGGTTAATTTTAAAAGGTGAATGTGGGACCATTCAACCTTTTCTTGTAGCCACAATTGTATTTACCAGTACACTTGACTCTAACTTCAAACTTCACCTTGTTCTCAGTGGGGATTTGCACAGGATGACCTCCGAAGGTCCCTTCCCGTTTCAATTATGCTATGACTTGATAGCATTGAGTCCAGATTTAGTTTACCTTCTAGCAAATTCATTTATACTGTTCCATGGAAAACACTAATCTAGTGGCATTAACTTAAAAATAGGCCGTAAAAGAAAGCTGAGTCATGGAATAGAAGAAAAATCTCAGTAGTTGGCTCATTCAGGATTAATGTCTTCATTGTTAGCATTGCCTCCTAGTTTAAGGTCTGGTCTTGCCATTCCTGGGTAAAATGGATATTTTCATTGAGCTTGATGTGAATTATACATCTGAGTGTGAAAGAAGGTGTTTTACAAGTAGGCCTTAGAAAGCTGTAGAGTGGGTGTGAACCACAGGAGTTTCAATGGAAATACTTAATGTGACACCAACATTTGAAAATAGCACAGTGATTCAAGTCAGTAGAAGCTGGATAAATCAGCATAATCCAAATTCTGAAAAGATCAATACTAGAGTTATGAATGAATGGAGTTCTGAACTATAGTCCTGACTCTGAAGATGGTTAAGAAGTTAAAAAGTTGATTGACTGCAGTGCATAAGGGTCTCCATGGAGATGCTGTAGAGCTATAGGGTTCAGCAGTAGGCACAGGTGAAAGCAGAGTAACATCTGGTGACACCAAACAAAAGCTAAACAAGTTCAGATGAGACATGAGGAACAAATTTTAAACACTGAGGAAAAGTAACCTTAGACTGCAGTGAACTTTCCATAATTTGAGGTAATTAAATCAACCTAGAATTCTAAAGACTATGTATTGGTTACATTGAGAAACCTATAGGAGGTACTTCGATGCTTGCAGAAGGTCAAAATAAATGATCATAATTGTCTCTTCTGGGGACAGCACCTGCAAATTTGTAGTGTTCAGCATAACATTGTATCCCAAGCCTCTTGAGGTTTTCTGAAGCTGACACAAAATTCCTAATCCATGGGTCGTGCAAAGTATCCGCTGTTTCCATTGTTGCAAATATCAGACAAAACCAAAGAGTGAGCGTCTCAAGTGCAAAACAATCAGGTAAATTTTCATTTGAGGATCGAACGTAAAGGACTCAATAGCTGCCTTGCTTGGCACAAATTTACTTGTGATCTAACAGAACCGATCTGAACCACCAAGCTGCCAGAGATAACAGTTTGTCAATTCTCCAGTTCAAAGGCAGCGTGGTAATTGAAAGCTTCCAGATGTATCACATGGAAATCAAACTCACAGCAAATTCTCTGATAAAGGCCTAAGCCTCATTCCACTGAAGTCAATGACAAACCCCAGCAGTTTTTAATAGAAGTAGAGTGACGCTCAAGGTGAAAAACAACTCTGAGAACAGTTATAATCAACTCAATCCCCAGTAAGAAAATAAATAAATGTGAGTGGGCTCTTTATTGGTAGTGCCTGGTTGAGGAGTTGCAGAGAGTGAGTTGCAAGGATCTCTGACACAGAGCACTTCAAGGGACCCTTGCAGAAGCCGGTAGCATTTGGCAAGGTCAGCATGTCCCCAGTTAGCATGGCGTTACCATGCCCAGCTGAGAACTTACATGGAGCCTGACAGCAGTTACCCTCAAGCTATCTATGGGCTGTCAACACAAATGCAGCCAAACTGTTGTACTGGTGTGTAAACACAGAGCGTGGCTGATAAAGCAATAAATAACATGAATAGGCAGGGCAGGGGCAACAGCTTTCCCTCTGTTTTCTAAACAAGGATAAGGACTACAAAATGTACAATGCCAAATCTGTGGCATGTCCGGTGCAAG
>NW_010207781.1:28773-77628 GCF_000695765.1 Mesitornis unicolor
TATATATGCTGTCTCTGTTTGCCTTTGAAGCTGGCTGCAGCTAAAATGTGTCTCAGCTTCAGATCAACCAAGTGTGACTACACTGGATTCACATGTACGAGTTGCAGATAAACACTCAGAACACCTGTACAGCAGCTCTATGCTACTGGAGCTATGTCACACACATACACAGAATCACTCAGTTGGAAAAGACCTCTGAGATCATCATGTCCAGCCATTCTTGTCTACCCCCTAAACCATATCCTTAACTACCTCATGTCCAAGCACTGTTGTTATTTACACAGGTAGAAACTGAGCAGCTTTTCTAAGGAACTTCCCTTCTATTTTTCAGAGTGCAAAGGAGATGGATGGGAGACATGTTTGGTGTTCCTAATCATCAGTGACATGTTTTACAGAGATCCACTTTTGCAAACATTTCTGTGCTGTGTGAAATACAAGCAAAGAGGAAAAAAGCAAAATTTTTCGAATTCCTTGTTAAAAAAGGTAAGGAGAAGGCCCCAGAATAATAAGCACTCCTTCCTTGCCTTTACTGATAAGGTTAAGACAGACAGAAATGAAAGAACTCACCAAGGCTATACCACACAGTCAAGATTTATACTCGGAACTTCTGAGTCCAACCCCAGTGCCTGAACCACGCATTCATTTTCTTCTCTGTATTCCCCCATAGTCTTAGGCCTTGTGCCACTACTGGTGAAATAAAAAACAGGTGCAGATCCATGAACAGATGGGAGACCAGCCCTATCTTATCTCTGGAAGATAATAGAGGGTTGTTTTCTGGCAAAGAGGATTCCAAAGAACAACAGAGGCAGCATCCCTGCCCTAAAACTGAAGCTGCTCTGCCTCACATTAAATGTTATCTCCACCAGCCAAGCAAGTGGGAGTTTGGAGGCATGGTCTGTTGTCTATCAGCAAAGAACATCGCCTTACTGACCACTCAGACTTGCAATATTGACATCTCTGTTTTCAGGCATGGCTATAAAGAGTGTAGAAGACGAATTGCAATTCCATTCTTTGCAGTAACTGCAGCCAACGTTTCTAAGTTTCTGAAACATGGGGTTGTTTTTTTTTTCCATTAAGTAGACAACTTTGGAATGTCTAACCCTGAAAAAATGCCATTAGTCATGTGCAGGATCTCTCTCTGGGAAAATCAGTAGTGATATGGGACAAATCAGGCAGGTAAGATGAAAGATGTATTTGTTCTGGATCGATAAGGACAGAGCTGCTTTTGATTTCCAGTTCATGGGTAGCTGATGGCCTACTCCACAGTACGTAGTTAAACAAAGGACTTGGACCGCATTCTCTGTGGGAGAGTGGTAGTAGATTACTAACAGGACAACTGCCTGGTCCTAAGCGCAGGACACAGTGCTGGGATGCAAAGTGCTTCCCTGCCTTGTGTCACCCACAGTTGTAGTCCCTGCATGGTAGAAGACACATTTTCCTTGCGTGTGTCACCTGACGTGTCAGCTAAAACTATTCTAGAGCACAAAGCACACATCAAATCCAAGAGGACAGCACAGGGTATGTTTCTTCTTAAATACTACTGATTCCTGCCTTCTCCTAAGTTTTTTGCCTCTTCCAAAAACACTCTTGTAGTGCTGTGCCTGGAAGAGATTAGGTGTCCTCGCTAAAACTGCTTTTACTGAAAGAATGCATGTCCACTTGTACCAAGAAGGTCAAATAAGACCCGACTGTTTCCTTAGACTCTATTCAAATTGGGTGCACAAAACCTGATTAGGAACAGTAGGCCAAAACCATACTGCTAACACGTATATTCTGCTTGTGCTAAACTGTAAATCTATTTGGTTGGGAAAATCTATCTTATGCCAGTTTTATTCAGGATTTGAAAGAAAACATTCTCCACAGATGACACACATAGAATTTAACAGCAGAGACCACCCAGGACACTGGGAATCTCAAACTGCTTGGCCTCAGGTTCTCTGATTTGTTCTTCTCTTCATGCGTGCTCTTTGAGAGACAAAAAAAGAGCACTTCCTTCATTTTGAACTTGGATTTCTCTTCTAGAAGCGTTCACAAAAGCGGCTGGTCCCAGAGGTGGAATGTTCCCAAACCCCATTTGGAGCCAAGTACATGCATTATGGAGTCAGTCATGACTCCACTTCATAAAGAACAAACAATGAGGTTTGGATCTCCTAAGTACCTTCCCTTCCTGCAAATAAGTTCCCCTCTCCCATTCTTTTGGAAACATCTCAGTCTGTATTGGAAACAGAGGATGCAATTTATTTTTATCACCTTTTCTGTCAAACTGGCCAACTGCCACAGGGTTCTGCTTTCAGATATAGCATCAGGCAGGAGAATCACGAGGAACCATTCATTCAGTGGCTCCTCCTCCATTTCCTTATCTTATTTTGAGGCTACCTACTGTGCTATCTTATCGTTCTTCCTGCAAAGCTGCTCTGCAACTTGACCCCTCTGCAGAAAGAGCTGACCTGCTTAGGCCTCCCTGCTTCTCTACTCCTGCTCCCTTCCTCTCACAGCAAGTTCCTCCCTCCTTTGTTACTTCAGGACTCCTTTTTCACTGCCTATCTTACCCCCTCGCTCCTCCTTTTCCTAGCTCATTATATTGCATCGTATTTCCTAGCTGAATGTGCGTTCAGCTGTGTGGCCTCCTTGGGTTATGCTTAATTTCTCAATGTCCAGCCAGCCCTTTGATGTCTGCTGAAGAAGGACACATCTTTTCCATCTCTTCACATGTGCCTATTAATTACTTTCTTCAGAGAAACTGTTTACCGACTATCACTCTGTTTACAGTTGAATACAGTTAAACATTTGGTCTTCACAGTTCCCCCTCTTCTACACCACCCACCCAGTTTCTCCCAAATTGTTGCAAAATAGATGTCTCCAGATTACTTTATAAAGTCACAGATGCAACATACTTACATTCCACACCCAGCCTCCTGCTCTCAAACACCTTTTTTGCTTCACTTACAGAGAAGTAAGGAAATAATTTGTATTGGTATTTTCTTTCCCTCCACTTCTCTAATAAAAAAGAAGCAGTGAGACTTTAACAATTCAACCTTTCACATATTCCTAGCTTGGGTATTGCAGAAAGATCTGTAAGGATCAGACTTCTGACCTGTAAAGAAATAGTATGAACTCAGTATAGAAGTATGCCCACTGAAATGAGAAGGACTATCCCCTGCATAAACTGTGCCTGTGTCTTCGAAGGAATTTTAGTAGGCTGGTGGAGGGGCAGATAAAAATTACTCTAGCAAATATGTAGAAGAGAAAAATTATATGGTCACCATGCAGCGATTCAGATCCAGGATGAAAATTCCTTCAGATGTTCTTCTCATTCCACGTGGAGATTAAAATGTTACAAAATAATATGAAATAAATTTAAAACAAATGTGGGCTAAATTATGGCTTTTCCCAATGAACAGATTATTGTCAATCTTTTGCCTTAAAACAGTATCCGGGAAAAGGAAGGAAGCAGATACCTCAAAGAGTTGAGGAACTGATTTATGAGAAGGTGTTTGAAACTCACTGAGGGTGAGCAGGAGAGTGGGAGAAAGGCTGTGTGTAAGAGGGTCACACACTTGCACAGTTCAACAGTGGAACAACCCAAATACCCCAAACCTTTTCATTTGTGTTTTGGCATGGCATCCTTGTTTGTACGGTCAGAGATGGTGACACTTCCCGTGGGTAAGGTTGCCTGCTACTTTCCAGTTTCACCTCCTGGTTTTAATGCGTATTACTTCACAGATTTGAACCATGAGAACAAGTTTTCCATCTGAAGCATTTGGGCTGAAATCTTAAGATTTCTGGCAAAATAATGCAGCCTTTCCAATAATTTGATTAAGAAGAACTGCTGCTTTGTGCATATTCCCTTTTTGTTACTATTGGTGAGGAATTTTACTGCCCTTAAAGTTACTGCTCATGAATCAGAAAGGTGACAGAGTCTGACATGTGTTTGTAGGTCCTTGTATCAGAAATGTTCCTTCTCATTGAAAGTTGCCTAAAAAAGCTACTGGTTTAATAAGCATATATTCAGTATAGGCTTATTAGATTTGGGTTGTATGAGACTTCCCATGCAATTACTCCTTCCAGCCCTCAAGGTGAGCGCAATGCTGCATGCCAGAACTAAGGACTCACTCCCTGTTCTCCTGTCCCTGGTGCTCTCTTCCATGTGCTGAAGAGGAAGTCAGCTGCTGCTTTACCTAAAAGAGGCAGCCCCAGCACTGGGCCTGAAAAGATCAGAAGCAAGCATACATCTGTCTGGAAGGGAAGGACTGGACCTAGAGCTGTAAGCCTGAAGGGACAAATCCTCAAGGATGGGCAAGGGGCCAGGCAAGAAGTGACACAGGTAAGGGAGGCAGAAGTGCCTTTGACGCTCATCTGTGGATGCTGGCACGTAGCATTGTTGAATCTCACCGTTGCTCTTGGCGCTGGAGCGGTAAACCTACACCACACTAATAATGCCATTAGTTAATCAGCACTTGGAAATTACATGTTTTAAGCTTGTTTATAACAGATACAATTTGGAGACCGTATCTCATGCAACAGAAACTGGGGGTGGGGTGAAGCAGGGCAGGGCCAAAGAAGGAAGGAGGTCCAGGAAGACCCATGGAAGCATGTACAGACTGCTCAGTTTACGTGGCCTGGAAAAGTCAGCAGTTACAGGAACAGCAGAATTAACCAGTGTGTGGTTATAGTTATTCTTCATCAGTTATCCTGGAATTCAAAATAGCTGCACCAGAGAAACAGGCAGCGAAGTTTAACCGACATGTGTCAGTTTTGGTTTCATTCACGTTTTTCCCTGATACTCCTGTAAATGCAGAATCCATATTTATATCCAAAAAACTCTGTAAGAGCTTTATTGACACATTTGTTATACTTCTGTGTCACAGGATACTGGTGACCAGCTGGCTGCAGAAACAGACAGTGACAGGCACTAACTCATCCTGGGTTACTGTCCTCATGTTCTGTAGGCTGCCACTTTTTTTTTTATTTGTAGCATTCTTGCTTTCTTGTACTTGCATTTTATCATTTTATGATGCTCACATTTACTATTCTTGTGTGTTAGGAAAGGAATGAGCATTTAAAAAGCCTTATGCTTAATTACATTTTCAGCTATTAATTAGTCAGGTAAACAAATTAAATGGACATTTAATTAAATGTTACCCTTTTAAAAGGGTAAACTGGAAGCAGACCCCATCGACTTAAAACCAATATTGCATGCATTTATCTTAATTAGTCAGGTAGCGTTAGGGATTAATGTACTTAAGTTGTTATATTCATAATCAGATACATTAGCATTTATGTCTCTGTAGCATACAGAAGATCAGTCAAGATGTGAGCTCTCTTCTGCTGGTACCGTACGACCTGAACTTGAAGTGTATCTGCTAGACTTAGCTTCCTTTGTCACCTTTAAAAGAAAACGCTGTGATACCCTCTTCAGCTTTTGCAGCTTTGAACTGACCATTCTGACGACAATTCAAAGTATGATCCAAACATTTCCCCTACCTCATCATTTTATATTTCTGTATAGGAGAGTTCTCTCCTACAGAGCGAGTTTTCAGTATTTTGGATGGGGACTTTTCGTTCTAGCACACTGAGGTTCCAGTCTAAGTGAATGAGGCTGATACAGTAAACATCAACCCGCAAACGTCCAAAAGAACTCATCTGATTTTGAAAGCTGGTATTTCAGCAGAGAAAAATCATTTGGGAGTAGTCTGGAGCACTTAATCTGAACGTGCAGCAAACAATTGGCTATTCGGTCTTTCCAGCAAACACAAACTATGCCAGTGATTAATTCTGCTTCTGTGGTAAGCTAATGCTTCTGATACTGCTCATCTCTGCGCATTTTTGAGTGCTGAGGAGTAAAATGTGGAGCAATACTTTACTCCTCAGACATCTCATTCCACAGATGAGTTTATAACCCTGTGTTTGGAGACTTTATTTTTATAATGATTGCTATAGATTCATTCATGTTCATCAAATGTCTTCAGTTGTATTTGAATATAGAAGCCTAACCTATAATTCTATAACCTATAATATAACCTATTCTAGAATTCTATAACCTATTCTATAACCTATAATTCTAAACCTATTGTTTATTTTTCCTTTACGCATCCTGGATAGAGAGGATGTGCACTTAATCCAACATTGTGTGTTGAAACTTCCATGAGCATAAGGAACCACTTAATTTTCTTATTTATATACAGGCAATCTAGCAAACAAGTAAACCAGTCTGTTCCAGCTTTTCAGTCTTCCTTAACCATTAAAATACAGTGAAAGGGAACAGCAAAAGCCTTAGCGTGAAAACAGGAGAGTAGGGCAAAAAATCCACGTTACCGTTAAAGATACAGTGGATCTCTCCTGAAACAGCCTTGGTATTCTTGTTTCTCTCTTGAAATTATCAGAATTCCAAGTATTTAGTTCAGCCACTGACTTTCTAACAGATCTGCCCTCTAGGATCAGTTATGATCAGTATTTTGATATATTTTTATCTCACTCAGGACAGAATTAAAAGAGATTCTGTTTCCAACCTAAACAATTTGCAGTTTTGTTGCTGAAGGCCGAGCCTGTGCAGTTTATGGCCAATACAAACAATCCCAGGACACTGCAATCAGCTAAACTAGCTTAAGTCACACTGAATGTGCACATGCAGTTGCTCGTGGTATCATCTGAAGAGTATATTCATGTCTTCACCAGGGAATAAACTCGCAGTACTTCACAATGGCATCCAGGTTGACTGTGGTATTCACTTCAGTAAATCAAATGAAGCTCAAACAGTACAAAACAGTCACTGTAAATGACACCTAACTTGTCTGCTCTTCGACAGCAAAGACCCGAGGAGAAGAAAGGAGCAGTCTCCTATTAGCACCGCTTTCCCAATTTAGGGGAAACTTTTCCCTCGCTGCAGCCCTCCCTGGGTTAGCGATGCCCTGTGACTACGGCAGCCGCACTGGGACTCAGCTCTGGCCAGGTCTTGTCTGCACAGGGGCAGGAAGGTGTCTGCTTATCCTGCTGGGCCTTCTTGAACCCCACTCTTCAAATGCTGCCAGGCTTTATAATTTGGACAAATCAGTTCTTCCTTTTACAGGACATTTTAGCACCCACAGGTGAGGTGTATTAGAAAGCATAAGGTATCAGTGTTACAAACAAAAAGCAAAGTTTACCATATAGTATCTGGGCTATCTTTGTCACAGACTGTTGCATTTCATTTGTGTTCTGCCACTATTTCCAGATGATAACGGGGAAAATGTTAATGTTGATTAATTCTTGAGACAATGCAAACTCTTTTTAAGAGGATTTTGGATTCTTTTTACAACAACATCTACTCAGTGCCAGAGGGGAAAAAAAATGGAGTCCATTTTAAGCCTTTCCCAATACTTTAGATTTGGAGGAAAGCTTTCCTACAATATCCCAAATGCTCATTCTAGCCAAACTGTATTTAACAAAGGTATCCCAACATGCATCTCTTCCATGAAAAAGAAAGCAAAGAAAAAAGCAAATGGAGAAAAAAAAGAAATAAATTACAGCAGAAGTAGGGTAAAGGAAAGGTGAGGAAGGAGAAAATGCTGTTTTTACTCTCTGAAAGAAGTAACAAACTTGTAGCAGGTCTCTTTGAGAACAGGGGAGGGGAGTGATGATGGATGCTCCAAGGCTGCATTTAGAATGATTACTGAAGTCAGAACTGAGAATGTGTGCTGCCAGGACACCGCTTCCACAGCTACCACTACAGACACACTACAGACACACTGACACGGCTGAGTCTCACCTCCCAGATTTGACCAGACCACATTAGGAGATGTGCCTGTGGTAAAAGTCCTGGCGTATCAGAAACTAACTTGCCTGTACACGCATGCCGAGTCTTTCACAGGGTAAACTTGACCTCAACATAACCATGAGGTTTTCTACAGTTACAAAGGACACCATCAAGAGTTCAAAACTATGCAGCCATACAGACACACGCATTCCGTTAAACATAACTTCATATATATAATATCTCTACTTGCTTTTGTCTTTGATGTGCTTTTCCCAGCCTTATTTATTTAGAGAAGAATTGAAAAAACTCAAGCTCACGAAGGTGTCACCACTGTCTGTTTATGCTTTGGACATCGTACACTTCCATTTTCTTTTGTTTGCAGAAAGAAAAACTGTAGAAAATGTGAAAATCTTAATTTCAAGCTTAAGCTACATTTTTTTCCCCCTCTCCTCTTTTTTTATAAAACCTACATAGATGCATCCATCAATTCAGAAGTAACTCTGCCTGGACTTCAATGAACAAAAGGAGCTTAGACCTTAGAAATCTATCTTAAGGACAGGCAAAGGAACAAGATGTAGCAGGAGGCATTTGCTTCTGCTCCCACTTTGCTGTTTGCCTGCGCAGTCCAATCCCCTCTCCGTGCAGCAGCAGACGCAGGTTAAGCACTGCTCTTCCTCAGCTCACTGCCAATTTCTGTACTGGCTTCACAGGGAGCAGCAACAGCACTTCTTGTGCCTGCAACTTACGCTGTGTACCTTGAGAATGCCTGTTAGGTTTTCAGATTGAGATAAAGCGGAAGCTGTTTTTGCCAGTGTTTTTCAAAGAACGCATTACCTATGAAGAGAGAGAAATGTAAAAAACTCACTGATTTACCATGTTAAAAAAAGATGGCACATTTATTGCTACATAAATGTTATATACATAGTGTTTTCTGTTACATTGACAGAAATTTTTTTGAACTTCTTGCTGCTGGTTGGAAAGGTTTATCAGCAATACCTTGAAATTTGACACAGGGTACAAATCTGCAATAAACCAACAATGGAAACTGGAGAACAAGATGAGAAGCAATTCATCTCGGACAATTAGCTCTTACAATACTCCATAGGTACTACACGGTATGCTAGAACCCTACTATGGTCTTACAATGCTATTGTAAATTTCTGATATTAATGAACAGGTTATGGTAAATAACCCTACATTTTTACTACCTAATATAGTAAAATAAAGTAAGAAACTTTTTACTGAAAACTTTTTCGATTTCAAAAATCTAGAAAGAGTAATATTTAGAATTCAAGAAATTTTCTTACAAGATTATTGTATAAAAGACTAGCTACAGTGAAAAATAAGCCAAATGTTTTTTTCTTTCTATTTTATGAAGGAAAGCTTCTGGGCATACTGCAAAGTCTAATATAGCCAAAAAGACAACAAGCTTAGAAGGAAAAAGGCCAGGCAGTGGCACGTGATCACTTTCACACGTCATAAGCAACAAATCTGTTTAGCTGATAAACACTGAAATGAAGAACAAGGCCACAGATATAATCAGGTGTTATTGGATGATATATGCAAATTAAAGTAATAGAAATGAGTCCACTAATTCCACAAACTGTTTTGTTAGGAACCATCCAAAACATGAGCTTAAATTCATTAGTTTCACAATCCACCTTTTGTTCTTTCAAATTAAATGACTTCATTTAAATTATTGTTTTGCGTGTGACCCAATTGCCAGTGATGAAAGATGCACTACAGAAACAACAGCTCAGACAACCTTGGCTTAGGAGATTTCCTCCCATGGTCATTGCAGTGGAAGACAGTTTCCATGGAAGTTCAGAGGGGTTTTAACCTTCTCAACGCATCTGTAACAAAGGAATACTTACGGACGCTGTTCTGGTGGAGCAACATTTAAAGGTTTAATGCTAATATGGCTTGGGAGAGGGTCATTCGTTTGCAGTCGATTCACACTATTTTTCTTCTCCACTGACAAGCCATACAAAAAATGACAAGAGAATTAATGTGTACAGTAAGGAAAAACTGGTGACCATTGCTCTTATATTCCATTATATGAGTAAGCCCACCTTTCTGGTGGTTAGATCATCACACTACCTGCCACGGTGAATTTAGGATTTTACTATTCACCAAAATTACAGCCTGAAAAAAATCTCCTTTGTATTTTAATGCATTTTGTGCTTACGTACAGCTAACACTTTACATGTACTATATGTAGTACTTACTGCTCGGAAAACAAAGCAACTCTAACAAAGTAGATTCTCCCCACCCAATTTACACTTCACGTTACAAGCTTTACTATGAAGCCTAGAAGCCTAAAAAGGTTTTGTTTATAATTAGGAAAAAAAAAAAAGTTTGAGGGAAAATAAAAATCACTTTTTAAATCCAAGAAATGTTATGGTCACAGTATTGCTCCTGCCTGCAGCCTTCAGGAGGCCTCTTACTGGCTTGAAGCACGGAGCTCAGTATGGAAGGGTAACTATGACCGTAACTGTTCAGATTACCAGAGACCAAAAATAACATAAAAAAAAAGCTATACCAAGGAATAGTTTCCTATTGCATGGAAAACATTAGTCATATGGCAAAAGGAGAGGAAAGGACAACAAAAGACTTTTCCCTTCCTTTTTTAAGACACTAATAGGTATGCTGGGAATGCTACAGGTCGAAGGTTGTCACTGCTTTGTTCTCTGAATGTGAACAGCTTTAGTAAATGCTGGCATCCAGCTGACAGTTCATCAGCTTTTAACATGTTAACTTTTCCCTTTATATGTAGACCTTTACAGTTCCATAACAATAAATAAAATTTGTAGTTACAATGCATTTGTCAATTCAGTTTAGGCACAAGGCAACTTCCACAATGAGTGGAGAGATCACAACAGTCTCTGATTGTGCAGAAGCGACACACTGCTTGCAACAGAATGATATGTTCAGAGTACTTCATGGGCTGAAATTCTATCCGAAGATCTGGTATCTTCAATCCTGATGCAGGTGCTGACCAGTAGCTTTGATCATAAGATTGCATTTGGGTTTCTTGCTTCAAGTGTTTTCTCCTGTCAGGTTTGTGTCTTCATATGTTAGTTGTCTGTGTCCTTGTGAAGAAAGGTCACCTTCTGTGTATCCTACCAATAATTCTGGAATTCTAGAAAGAAATTTGGGAGAAGAAAGGAATAGAATAGGAAAAAAACTGTATCTTACAGCATCTCCAGTCGGTTAAGTGCAACAGAAAAATCACACCGAGAGGCCTTGAAATCTTTCATCCCAGAGATACCCATACTGAGTTTGATATATTGAACAGTTTACTCTCGGGAACATTCTGTTGGGACTCTGTGGATATGGGAGAAAGAAGAATCTGCAGATCTCAGACCTCTGATTTGTGTTTGCCTTTGTTCTTTAAAACAAGGAGGAAAGGGTACCTAATTTAATCACTGCTGTTAAAGGCAGCACTGCCATATCCCTAATAAGCCTGCACAGCCTTTTCATGTCAGCATCGCACTTCAGTCATCTTACAAAATTATTGCTATTAAAAAAGGTAAACTTCGTTGTATTAATATGGCCAGAACAGACCATAAAGCCTGCTGTAAATTAGGAATTATCTGACAATTCTGGAGTAGCCTATTGCTCTGGTATGAAACAAAACAAATTGAAGAAATTCAAAGCACCTTGTTTCCCTAAAAAGAAAACCCATTTTGTTGATGAAGAAAGACGCTGCCTACAAAAGGATAGGGGAAAAGTACCAACTCAAATAAGGCTTAGTTTAAATGCCATGTTGCTGCTTGCTAAAGAACACTGGGGAATAATAAACTTCCACGGACACATCCCGGCAAGATGCACGCCTTCACCTTAAGCTAAAATAGGAGCAAAAAGAGTCTGTATATAGAACAACAAACCACCTCCCAAAACATAACATTTACTAAAGTTACAGATCAAAATAGGGGCATTGAACCCAATCTCTTACTCTTTTCGAAAGTGGCAACAGTTTTACTGTTTAAAACACATGGCATACCCAGATTTTTTTTCTTCTCAAAATCAAGTTTTTCCCAATCATTTAAAAACCCAACCAGCCAGCAAATAATAAAACCAACAGATTAATATTCTCGTAAGGCCTCCCCATCAGCATGTTTTACACCATCGCATACTGGGCTACATAGGGCTTTATCTTTGAGATGAGAAGTCTCTCTGTTTGTATCAACAAATACAAAAACAATACATGGATTTTTAAATGACCTAATGAGATATTGAGACCATTTAAAAATGTATAATTAATCCTTCTTATGCTTGGTTTATCCAGCAAGCTGTTGACTGTTCCTCTGATGTCATGCCAAGAAGGCCACCTGAGCCAAGAGATGTAGCCACTGGCAACAACGCATGGAAGTGAAGAGACTTTGAACAGCCATTTCTTGGGGTTTCATTTTATTACAGAACTAAACAGATCTGCATGCTTTCACTGATGCTCAGAAATACGTCAGTACACAGAATCACAGAATGGCTCGGTTGGAAAAGCCCTCTGAGATCATCACGTCCAACCGCTCCTGTCTGCCCCCTAAACCATATCCTTAAGTTCCTCATCTATCCGCTCCTTAAACACATCCACGGATGGTGACTCCACCACCTCCCTGGGCAGCCTGTTCCAGCTTCTGACGACCCTCTCAGTAAAGAACTTCCTCCTTATCTCTAACCTGAACCTCCCTTGGCACAGCTTGGTGCCGTTTCCCCTTGTTCTATCCCCCATCCCCTGGGAGAAGAGACCAGCACCCACCTCTCCCTTGAGGTAGTTGTAGATGGTGATGAGGTCTCCCCTCAGCCTTCTCTTCTCCAGGCTAAAAGTACGTACTTAGTGGCAGCTCAATAACTAAGAATACCCATACCCAGAGCTCACAAATTCTAGCCAATGAAGGGCAACAAGAGCCGGTCTCCCATAGCCCAGACACGTACCTGGCTGGTGTTCACATATGACCCATAGGGTTGGTAGTTTCACTCAGGCCAGGGTGGCTTCCTGGGTGTGGTGTTGGCGGCTCTGCCGATACGGCAGAAACTTTTTCTTCTTCCCTTCTCTTAAGGCAGGCTGCTTTAGGGTTTAGGTTTCGTTCTGAAACACAACAGAAAAGTGATTCTTAACATCCCATACGCTGAAACCAAGGAGAGTATCGAGACATTAACCGCTGTCGTAAAAACGGCTCTGCAGCTTCCCTCTCCTTACTGCTTATGTCCCTGTGTTACAGTGCAGGTGTCTAAAGCCGCACACAAGCACTACTGAAAATCCTACCAGGCATCTCCTCAACTGGTATTTCTTTAAAAAAGAAAAAAACCCCCAACCCTCAAACAAACAAAACCCCCCACAAACAGCTTTACTAACTGACTGCATACACCTTCAAAAAACTTTACAAAAATGCCTCCTTCATCACCAGGAGTTGCTGTGAAGTGTGAAATGACAACTGTCTGTAATTTACCACGTAACCAAACTGGGATTGCTGTGTTTTGTTGCTATGCTGAAGTCAAACCAACCTTACTGACATCACACTGATTTTAGTGATGTTACTGCTGCTATCGTCACCTGAAGTCTTAGCCTGCTGTTAGAACAGGGACTAAGTCAACAGTTCTCTTCGTACCCTCAAGGCTGGAAAATCCTCTTGTGCCCATCTCAAATGGAAAGAACACGATGACAGCCACACAGAGCAAGATTGTTTATTTTAAACCATATTGCCTCTCACATTAAAGGCAGTACTTTATAATAGCCAGCTGTGGACGAGCTATCACGACTCTTATTTCCATCAGCATGTTTCTGATCTTCAATAGATGTAAATTTGGATCTAGTTTTCCAAAAGTCAACTGTTTCTGATCTTCAAAATAGCTTTTCATGAAACAAAATAGAGAAGATTTAAATCTCAATGGTGAGAAAGACACACAAAAAGTATGTAATATGTATTCTACCAGAGCACACTGAATTTAATCAACATTTTGAGGTATTTTTCTAGCAGCCGGTGAATTCTGTTTTGCAGTTTAAGATTGCAGATGCAATTTTAACTGTAAGGAGACTGCCAAAACTGAACGGACAGCACGAGCCCGTCTCTCGCACTGCACAGGCACCCCTCGAGTAACTGCAGTTTGCTGACCCCTGTGCATTTTACAAGGAATAGAACCCAGCTGATCTGACAGAGGCAGTTTTGGACGGACTTGCTAATTCTGCTTTCACCCAAGCCTCCTACTGCATTTCCCAAGGATGAGCACTCCCAAAGAATCTACTGGGAATAAAACCTGCTAACTTTTCTTAAATCACAGTTTTCTTTGTTTAAATGTGGCATGCTTTGAAGTTTTAAAGAAGATTTAATTATGTGGAAACTTTGAAAGGAAGTTAATTTACAGTGATTTAGGAAACGGAGATAAAAATGCTAGCCTACAGTTAAAGCTTAAAGTCTGAAACGTTTCACTTTGAATAGCGCCAATCACAGAATGAGAAGCTTCATTACCAGCAGAGAGAGGAAATTGTTTATGCAATTACAGAATGCACTGGTGAAAGCTCCTCTGGGCGCCACACAAAGCCCCGGTCACTCACTTTCAGGAACAGGTGCAAAGAAAGACAGGCAGAACGCACGGGGAGGCACGGCGTGCTTGTGACAGGCTTCTCAAACGCACAGAGAGGAAGGTGAGAGGTAAACGTGAGGAAGGAAAAGCTCTGAATTTACCCTGCCTGTAGAACAGGTCCAACTCAACATTTAGAAAACTATTTCTACCGGAGACATAAGGTTCCCAAACAACCTCTGACCACAGCAAAAGTGATATTGTTCATTTTCACAGAGTTTTCTGCACGGGGGGAAGATGGACTTGATGGTTTTTAAACTTTAAAATTAAAACTTCTGATTAATGTTATTCTGACTTATTCGTAATATTCAACCTTATCTTCCAGGCCATGGCAAACATTTTCAGACCAGAACAATTCCCAAGATCCAAGTCTCAGAGACGGGCGCTACCAGGCACTAGTTGGGTGTCTCATCTGCAGAGTTGCTCCCTATGCCTTGGAAGAATTCTGACTGGAGACAGCACGTTCCTTTATTAAAAACTCTGCCTAGAAGCTCGGCATCTCATCCTTACTACAAAGCACGTAAAAAACCTGTGTTCAGTTATTCACTTTGTCACTTCCAATAAAGTTCTAACAATTGCTTTGATCTCCTCTGCAAAATGCAAGCAACAAATTAGGAAACGTAAGGAAAAACAAGGTACACAAAAGTGAAACACTGACATTGTTCAGTGACATCAGTGATTCAAAGATTTGCATTAAACAAATACGACCACTGACATAATCCACATCTGAAAGCCTTTTCCAGTCACTTGATGCACTTCCAGTGAGACACCAAGATGGTTATTCACTAGCTCCGAACAGCAAAACATGAGGACACTCAGCTGTTGAAGTGCCAGCTACATAGACTAGGATGATTTCCCTAGGAAGGGATCTACAATGATCATCCAGTGATCCAGCCTGACCAGTTCAGGGCTGACCAGAAGTGAAAAGCAAGGTGCCTCCGAAGTGTAACGGCTTTGACACGAGTTCAAAGTCAGCTGCAGCTTCACCAACAAAGAACAGGAACACGTGAGGAACTAAACACGATTCCTAGAACTCCCTTTCCTTAAGCAAGTGAATGGCACTCGCAGAGAATAATTCTGCCTTCTGCACCTACCAATAGGCTTTTTATTTCTTTCCTGGAAAAATTTAAAGGAAACAGGGAAAGAAAACACATCCAAAACCAGCGTTGGTCAAATTAAAGTACAAGTATGTTCCCTCCCTCCTCTCCAGTATGTGTGTAATGCAAAAACCTAGGTAAATGCAGTTAAATCCACTGCACTTCAGTCTTTCAATTATGGGGGGCTTTATCTTGCAAAAGATCTCTTATTTTTTCAAGAGCTTCTGTACCACTAAGTAAGTGCTCGTTACAATTTAAAGGAAGATGTGTCAGTATTTTAATCAATTTACCTTGAAAACATAGGTGAAGAGATGGCTAATCCCACAGCCAAAAAAAAAAGGAAGATCAGAGTAGAAACCAAATACCCCCTTCTCCTCCTCTCTTTTTTTTAGAAATTCGTAGCTTTTCCCACAGAAGTTCAGCATCATTACAGAACAGCAAACGCTGGTGTAGTAACTTGTGCAGCTGGCTGTGCAGATTACAAGAGACCGACGCTGTTCTGTGAACAAAGCACTTGATGACGGGCTACTGACCTCTCACTTGCTGCTCCAGACTGAGGATCACGGCCACAGCCTGGTGGAGAATGAGCAGTTTCGTCTGTGGTTTTTCACTCTTCAGATGAAGCTGACACATACGGCCAAGTTCTTTAAATGCCTCATTAATATCTCGTACACGCAAACGTTCTCTAGCGTTATTTGCCATTCTCCTCTCCTTTTCTCTTTCTATTTTCTGCTCTGGGTTTAAATCCTCATCTTCATTAGTACTGCTGCAAGAAAGTACCAATAAAAGTATGTTGAAATACCAGTGTTATTTCAAACAAGTGATCCTGCTGCTGGTTCAGAATTTTCAGTTGATGAAACTTCTTCCCACCTCACCTATTTCCGACTGAAGTGTATTTTGATAACTAAGAAAGCGTTAGGTGTCAATGCTCAAGTGTTTATGGTAATTCTTGCTGCTCCTGTCTTTTCCTGAAAAGAAACAGTTTCTGCCTGACAAATATCCACAGAATATTGTCTACAGATGGCAAACACCTCTAGAAAGAGTAGTGGCAACGCTCTGCCCCTTGAAGCAGAAGATGCACCCAAGCTACCACTTCACTCAGTTACTGACGAGTGTTCAAATACTTAAAAGATAACTAAGCCATCTCGTCAGGTGAAGAGTAAATAATTTTCAACAAGTAGTTTTTGCTAGTTTCCAATATCTTTGCTTACATTAAAAGGCACTGAAGTAATTTTCAATTTAATGTCCTTATTAAAATGTTTTGGTTTGTTAAAGACCCTCCTGGCCAGTTTTAGCACTACTTCTTATTTTAATACCCAGCATAGAGCTAAACAGTTGAACTTAGAATTCTTGTATCACTTCAAATGATTTTATTAGGTTGCACAGCCTTTTTTTTTAATATAGGACTGTCCAATTAAGTCTGAAACTGTGCAAAACCTCTGCTCCACTAAAATACACTGAAATGCCATTAGACACGTGATGGTACGGACTCTGCTGCACGGGGCTGCAAAACTCTCTCAAATTTCAGTGCTTGTGTCAGCCAGATCCAGAAGCATTTTACCTGGTGCCAACTCCAGGGTTCTTGTCCGTGGCTTGGGAGAGAAACAAGTGTTTTAAATGGATATTGACCTATTGTCTTCACCCCCGGGTTATCAGGCTGCCGCTCTCCATCGCTACTGGCTCACGTTTAGATGTGCAGCCTTGGCCCAGGTACCAAGTATCACAGATTCCTAAAATTCACCCATTCTCTATGCAGGGCAAGGTCCTCAATCTTTTACCACTTCTCTGCACAGGCAGATATTAGGCAAGGCACTAACATAAGGGAATGATTAACTTTCAGGTGATTTTCCCAAAGAATCCTCTATCTTGTATTTAAACAGACACAAATACTGTGAACTCTTTATCTATCTCAGCCGTTTATCAGTGTATGCACTGAGGTAATGCAAAAGCCTCAAATTAAATACATGAAGCTTAAGGACAACGTGCTACAGAGCATCAGCAAAACACAAATTCGCTAAGTCATATCAGCAACCCACCTTGTTCTGCCTCTAGATGAGACCTTGATATCCTTCTGGGAGGACTCATCGTCTGATTTCATGTCGTCTGATGAGGGAGGTTCATGTATGTTTTCATCCTTCTCCTTATGTTCAGACTTGATTTCTGTTGGACCTATAGCCACAGACTGGCTCTGTAAGCCACCTGACAACGCTGCAAGCAACCAGAGATCAGTGTGAATATCACAGGAGTGAAACATGAAAGAGGCTCTCAAGCAGATACTGTCAATGGGATGCCAGAGCCAAGCAGAAGTCTGGGAACACAACAGGAGGAACTACATCACTTTGGCAACAGAAACCAGAGAAATCCTGGTAACACTGCTGTACTTGGACACGTGTCATGGGTTGTAAAGGGATCGTCATTCACAGAGCAGCTTTACTCTAAGAAAGACACTGTTAAAGACAAAAGGACACTTAGTGAAGTAAGGAAACTCACACCTCATGTCTGGGCTGCAAATCTCAAGAGCAGAGCTGCACTGACATCGAGGCTTGGGCTTAGGCCCAACGTGCAACACACACATCCCTAAATGGTGCAAACGTGCTAACAAGTAAGAGGACTTCTGTTTTCTAGGCTACAAACTGAGGGAACAGTAAACACGTGTGTGGAACAACTTCCTTTTATTGGATACACTGAAATCTGGCCCCAGCTCACTCTGCAACCCTCTTGGACGATTTGGAAACGGCTGCAGTACTGCAAATGGCATCACAGCTCCTGAAGCTGGAAGAATGCAGCTGTAAGGCAGAGTCTTCTGCTGAAACGATACTGGGACCAGTCTGACACGGATGCCTCAACATTGTTGCAAGAATCCCTAAAAGTGGTGGTTTACAGAATCTATAATGAATTTTTATTTCTCAGCATTCCCTATGGTTTTGCTCCCCGTGTTGACACAAGTTTACCAAGACCGACAGCCTCACTGGCTCTGGGTTACTGCAGGCCCTGTTCAGCATTTAATATTGCGGGAAAGTTACCTCTGTAGCTTTCTTGTGTTTTATGATTTAGTTCTGTGCTCTGAGCAGCAACTGTACTGGGAAGAACTGAATGGTTGCTGTTGAGGCTGACGCTTTCTTCCCGATGAGTCCCAACCTAAAGCAAAGTAAAGGAAACATTTCTATTAAAGACGTGATTCAAAGAAATAGTCCAAAAATAGAAGTTTAAAAGACTTAAAAGTATTTGCTGGATTAGAGATCCGAGTTGAAAGTTCTAGCTCAGTAAAGGATTTAGCTGGAAGATGCTGTTACACTAAACCACTTGATTACACCGCGCTGGGTTAAGCTGTGTTTCAAGCAGTGGCCAACTCCTGTTTGGAATAACGTAACAACCTAGCACAAGGGGTTTTTCTGTGTTTTCCCAGAACGCTATGGAATTTTCTCCTTGATCTGTACGTGAGGGGTATGGCATTTGATTAACTTTCAATTGCTTTAAACTGATACAAGTATCAACTGTAGCACTTACAACGTTTTGATTCTTAAAAGAGAATCATGGGGAGTGACAGTCTTCACCACACGTGAAAGGTGTCTGTACCACCCTACGCTCATGTATACAGATGCACACACACTTATAAAACACATCAATAACATCTTACTTCCTGTTTGCTGAAACAGGATTAAGAAAGAACCGGATCCGATAGAAAATATTATTTTAGTGACTTTAAGAATTCTCTCTCATCTTCCTCCTTTCTTAGATAAATACATTCAGTCAGTCCCATTACAGAATCTTATCACAGGAAAACAATCCAGGCATCTAACTATTCTCACCACCCCTCTCTGTTTTCTAAGCTGCTCCTTCATAATACATCACAATTATATTTCTAAGCAGCAAGCACTGAGATGAAGAGTCATTAAAAAATTATAATTTTGCATAAACTGGAATAAATACTTGTGTAAGATAGCCATGAGTGTGCATGTGTAGCTTTAAGAGGGAAAACTCTTTAAAAACCTGCTGCTCACTACAGACTACTGTTATCAATGCAAACCTCTATAACAAAGAGTGTTCTTTTGTTTGCAAAGGTAAAGACACACTGCCTGTACTTAAATAATTTGGAACACGGGCCATTTAGAGACACAAAAGTCCCTTAAATATTTCTAATATAACCAACATACTACAATTAAACAGTTAAAAAACTGAACAAAGATGAGGGATTCTACATTATTTGTATAGTTACAAAAATTGGCTACAGATGAAGCTTTTTACTGGAACAGTAGCAAACATGTCAACTAGAAGATTAAGCCTTTAATTAAATAGGTTTATTGCCCGGAGTTACACATGAGAACCACTGTTTTTCAATAAATCCTTCAATCCTAGTAAACTGCTGAGCTTTGAATCCCTCTTGAGTAATTAATGCAGCTTTTACCTTTCATGTCTTAGTGTGGGTTTTACCCAGAGAGAGATAAATACCCTTATGCAAGTTTATCCTTTGTTTAATACACACTCGCTCCTGGAAGCGAACGCACAGGAACAAGAAAGGAAAGGGGGGAAACCCCAGCAACCTACGACCAACACCAGGTCATTCTGGGCTGCTACTTGCAGCTACTGTTCTGCAGAAAACCTCTTGTCTACTGGTGCTGTCTGGAGTCTATTTTATCTTCCTGTGTGTGTAACAGGCTCTGTCTGTGAGAAGTTGTACTCCGGATACAGTCATCTCAGCTCCTGCAAGTGCTGTGAATTCACCAGGAGTAAGATGTGGAGCCCGGGTCTTTCAGCCTACAAGACAAAACTCTTCACAATGGGAACATGAAACTCATTCTCCACACTGAACTTCCAAAAACGAGTTCTCCCCTAATTCTGCGCTGCAGGTTGTGTGTTTTATTTTATTCTTCTGGTCATGCTTAGTCCTAACACATGAGGGTGCTTTTATTCAAGCTACAGACTATTATAATCACTTTAGGGCCAGGTTTGTTCCAAAATCTACCTCTTTAAAAAGGCAAAAATTTCTTAAAGCTGTATAAAAACACAGCAGCTGCCAGAACCCTGGCAACTTTCAAATCTAGAGCTAATCTAAAAGTGACAGATTAGCAAATCGGTCCTGATAAAGGCAGAAAATAGATTAGAAATAAAAACTTAAGTCATGCTCCAGTCCTTTGAAAAGGCTTACAAATTCTAAGCATACAATTTAGATTAGCAAGATTTACACAGAAGTCTTAAGAGATGAAGTGTTACAAAACTGACCACAACAGTCATTTTTATCTGTGATGTACCAGAAAATCCAGAGGCAAATAGAAAAAAACCCAAACCAAAGGACTGCTAGAAGCCACTGTATCCCATAGGAAGACCAAGAGCCCTGTCCTATAAACACAACTTAGCAGTGACTGCTTCCAAGTACCAAACTGGATCTTTAGTAAACACCGAGTTTAGACAGTTTAGTTTGCCTTTCTCTCCCTCGACTCCCGCTTCACCAAAAAAAGAGGATCTCTCATCTGCATTTCAATGGAGCGCAACCTTGACCTTCCTTTAAGTCTTCTGAAAGGCATTTTATACCATCAGCTCCGCAGCCCGCAGACAGACAAGCCTGAGACGTGTTTTATTGCTATTATTTGCAAGTAATTCTCAGCCAAACGATGCCACGGCCCTAAGGGTGGCTGGGGTGGTGCCTGTCCAGTCCCAGAGACAAAGACCTCCTTGCGGCTCCACAGCTTCTCCAAGGGCCCTCTCTCAGGCGCCAGGGCAGCCTTCACCACGCCGGTGCTGCAAACAGCCCTGCTATGAAAGCACTCGTGCAGTGTCTGTACAGCACTTGCAGCAGCGGTGCTGAACAGCAGGAGCCGCACAACGCGGCCCGGACGGACCATTTCAGCACAGTGACGTGAGCACAACTCCCTTTGTAGCCCCATGCCTCCCAGAAACGCTTCTCTCTCGAGTTTCCCGACGAGTTCTGCCTCCCCTCTACCCGCTCCCCAGCCCCAGCCTGCATTAGCATACAGCTGGGTGCCCCTGCCCAAACCTCCACACCCCCACCTGCCTCCCCCAGCCACCCCTCAGCTGGTTCCTGTGGCCTTGGGCGGTTCTGTGACCACGCTTTATTAAAAACCAGCCCGTTAGAGCGCCAGTATTCTGCTAATAATGACTGGCAGGCTTTAATTTTAAAAGCAAACAAACTTGGGAGTTCATTTCTTCTTTCATAAGCTAATTTAGCTTTATTTAAAATCCCTCTTAAGTAAACTCTACCCACTCCTCGGGCACACAAAATGGAAGACAAACGGAAAGGCTGGATTCACAGCACACAACTGAAGTGTTCAGCCGCACAGGCAAAATATTTCAGAACGATCTGAGAAACAATCAGCACAGACGTGGCATTTGTTGAAAACAGAATTAAATCACTTACCTTGGGGTATTTTCCCTATACCGTAACAATCTAACATACATTTAGGATTTTCAGCAAGACAAGTAAGTCATAGCTCAGAAAAATCACAGTTTGAGAAAAGACGTAAGATCAACTGCTGTAATTTACCAGGGAAACTGGGGGGGGTTTAAAATGCATTTCAAGAAAGATTTGCCCATAGAAAAACCTGCAGCCACACTCGGAAGTTTCAAAAAATGAGTGCAGAACTTACTTCAGTTGATTTAAGTGGTAACTTTTGGGATCTGAAACCAGAAAACCAGTGAGGTATTTCTGGCAACGAAAAGAAAACTAGACAAAACGTGGCACCCGATGAGACGGCACTGCAGGAACGGGAACCGAGCGACGTGTCCACCCTTCCTCCCGTTAGCACTGGTTCTGCACCTCACACTTCAGCTTGAGTGTTCATTCTGAGCTCTAAGCAAGAAAAACTTCTGACAACTGGCAAAAAGCCCCTCAGTCTTTGTTTGTATTTGCTCTAGGACTTATCTAAGCACATTTAAGAATACAGGCACTTTTCAAGCCATACTAGCCAGTCAATTTGGCCACGGTAATTAACGTAATTTGAGCGAAAGTGAGCAATGAAGACAATGAGAAGGCCTTTGGAATTTTTACACTTTGGGCAGCTCAAAGTTGGTCAGTGGGAACATCACCTCTGCGGAGGAACACTAGCACTGAGGTTGGTGTTGGCAGAGCAGCTTCAACTGCGCCCCGTGCTTTTATCCTACAGCAGACACAGGCAAGGAGGAGAGATCAGCAATGCTCTTAGATTCCCGTTACACCTGGAACAAACCCTGTGACTTGAGGATAGAGTTTCATCCTTAACCGAGTTTCCAGGCCTTTTATTTATTTATTTTTAATCATTTCAGTCTGTTCTTTTCCCACTGTATTACAGCGACACATAAAAAGCAGCCTGAATGAGAACAAAAAGAGTATGACTTCTTAACTTCTCCATAATACATGAAATAAAATATGAATCAACTTCAAAGGCCACTTAGCAAATATTTGATGAGTTTGAGATATTAAAAAAAAAGAATAATAATAAAAAAAATCCATTAGAGCAAGTCTAACGGGCAGCCCAGCTAAAAAGAAAACAAGGCCATTCAGAGTAAGCAGGAAATGAAGTCAACTAGAGTTTTAAAATAAATCTGGCTCAAAAATTAAGCAAATGTTCAAATAAAACCATGTCTGGTTACGCTAATTACATAAAAAGGAGTTAAATTACTCATTTCCTAGCTCCTTCTGCCAAGATCATCTTCTTCAAGGGAAATTAAATTTATTTTTTTCTGTTTTTTTCCTAAAGAACAAAAATGTTCTCGTATGAAGATCTGCCACCCTCAAGCCTCTCACCAAGGAAGTTTCATTTAGTGCTGAACCCCAATGAATATTTCTTGACCACAAAACCAGGCCGTGTGTCAAATTCTCTGCTCTCGTACCTTTACTCGTTCAAGAGAAACCCACAGTAAATAAGTATAGTTTGAAATTAATTTATCCCTGAACACTGTAAGAGTTACACCTCATACTTGGGGGGCATTTCTGAAATGCAGTCGTCACGAATAAACCACTCATTTCCCTCAAGCTCTGCTCTGCACGTATCTCAGGACTCCATCCTAAGTCGCGCTGACTTCCTGCAGTGGCAAACGATGTCAAGGGGCGCTCTCTGGGGACTGGGCAAGGCCACGCCAGGATGCCTTCTGTTGGAGCCAATTACTCTGATGTAACACAATTAAGGTTAATCCAAGAAATTCTTTCGCTGACTCACTTTTCAAGCCAGAACCGATCTGCAAACTTGTTTCACCCAGTGAAGATGAAACAAACGCAAATCTTCTGTCCATTTTCCTAATCTGAGTTCATTTCTAGCAGACAGCACGCACCCTTGCACCAGAACTGCAGATGGATCATCAGATAAGTCAAGCCCGTGTTACATGGAAGTCGCACACCTACATTACACTACAGCACATCAAGGGACCTTTACACATCCCAGAGCATCATCTTCCACCGTTACCTATTTTAATCAAAACTGAGTTAATAGTTTCTTGGTTTCAAAGAGCATCAGAGATTTTTATCTACATTCTGGCACTATCTGCACTTGACTCTTCATAGCTCAGCGGTAGCGGAAGGTTCCACAAGTCATAGAGAACAGTTTTAACACCGCAATTTGAGTCACACACTCTACCCCACATTGTTAAGACCTAGGGAAAAAAAACAAGTTTGCTTTTGTACGGCTAAATTTCAGTCTACAGAACACTGTAAAACTTTACCTTTAACAACGCTGTTTAAATATTAAATAAGAGACAGTATTAAAAACAAAACCTCTTTAAAGTATTCCTGCATCACGTCCTTCATTACTAAAAGTAACAGTGAACCAGTGTGGTAACCTGAAGTTGGATATGCGTTTGGAAAGTACCCCCTCCCCAAAAGCCCCCAGACACAGGCAGCTTACAGAATACCCAGTTCTTTTTGATGTTTACTGCACTGGTTCTGAAATTAATATAAATGGATGTGTGACGTGCGAACGGGAGAGCCTGGAACTAATTCTGTTTTATAGAATACAAACCCTTCAGCAATTGGGGTACCTAATTATTTTGATGATAGGTGAAATTTTGCCTTGATCACACGGTGTCCAGCTGTGAATCTGTTTTATAACAGAAAATTTCACAGCATGTAACTGGTCTTTAAAATTACGCCGTAAACATGCAAACACATGGCACCGCTAAAATAAGCATGTTTTTAAAAGCTCTTTTTCCTTCAAGCATTTTTGAGAAGGGAGGAATGAAAATGGAGAAAAAGGGAAGCGAGCCATGCTACAAATAGATGGTGTTTACTGTATAATGCTTTTAACATTTCTGATCTACAACAAGCTCGACTACATTTTTTCAGAACAGTTCACGCTTTTAAAGGAACCAAAAGAGATGGATTGAATTATTTCACCCTTCTCAGGGATTAATCTAAAAGTTGTTTCCTCTTCATTGTTACTTACACTACAGCTGTACTCAAACTTCTTTTCATTTAGGGAAAACAGTTTAAATGTTGAGCCTGCGCACACTATGGGTCCACATTCCAACAGCTTCCTCCCAGTCCTCTGCCAGCATCTGCTATTGAAGACCAGTTCCAATTTACAATAAACAGCTTTTCCAGACCAGAACACTTGAAATTCAGTCCTTCTTGACTGCTTTTCCCATTCAATCTCCCTATTCACCATTTCAAGGAGAAAACTGTTCTGCCAATTATTACACATCTGGAAAAAATGCATGTATAAGCTGAAATGCTCTCAGCAGAAAGTTTCAGCTTTCTGCATATGGTCACAGCAGGATTTTATGGGCCACTGACCAGGCCAAAGTCTAAGTTTTCCCATCTTTCTCCTCCCCCTCATTTCTGCCCACCCCCACCCCAGCCCTCTAATTGGAAACCCATAGCAGGTGCAAGTCGCCTGCCATCTTTTCCTCCACAAGAATCTCGAGCGGTTTACTCCTGATCGATATTAATCTTACAGTCCACTTTTAACTCACTGGGCTCGACGATAATTCAAATGCATCAGCTGGAATTGCTTTGCATGAATACATACGTGTTTAAAAAAATACCATTACCATTGATGCTTGTCTGCTGGCTGTTACGAGGCTAGAAGCTCCATAACTTGAGTTCAGGCTTCCAATTGGCCCGTTGTGGGATGGTCCCAATAAACTATGAATGTCTCCATGGCCACCCGATAGGCTCGTTGAAGGCCCCACAGCATGATTCCGGAGTACGTGAATGGCATCATCGAGCCTGTCCAAGCGATCCTCCATTCGAGACTGCTGTTGGGATTTAAGAGGGACAGGACAGCCACCACTGAGTACTTCTGCAGGCTCACTATACCGGAACAGTATCTACCTCAGAGGTATTAAAGACAGAAGAGGAGATGCGGTTTCGAAAGGCTTTGAAAGCACCTACCAGCACTACAAACAAACAGGAAATAGAAAAGATATCTGGAGATTTTGCTTGAGATAGCATTCATTCCACAAATAGGTGGCAGCTTTTAAAGTGAAGCTTATTATCAAGGTTAATGTTACTCAGCTTCTATTACATGGCACGAACAAGAAAAAAAAAATTAAGGGCTACAAAATAAGCTAATACAGGACAGGAAAGAACGGTCATAAAATCAGCCTCGCCACGTTGGTGACAGTTACGAGAGGCAGCGGCTTTTGGGGAATCTGTATTGCAAAAAAAGTGGACAACACTTAGTTATCGTTTTCTAAAATGGATCTTTAAACAGACTTGATGTTTCAGAAATAAAAGCAAGTTCTGCATGTGACTGCAAAAGTCTGTCTTAAAATTACTCAAATTATTTAAAAAAAATAAAAATCAAAAACCCCAAAGCAACACCAATTCTGACTTTGCAGCTCTAGAAATAGCAGTACGCTGGAGTCAAAAGACGGGTCATACGCCACACTAATCAACGTTTTTAATGGGGAATCCGAAGGAAGCATTAATTGAAACACAAAAAGGCACCATCTAAAGTGAAATAGTACCTCACAGACATCCTTTAAGAAGGACATTGCATCTTGCAAATGCTCGTGAAGTTGCTGCTCAACTCGATTTTTCTGGCAAAGTCAAGACAGAACAGGAAGCAAAGCACAGGTTAAGATTAATTCAAAAAAGAGGTGAGGAAACAGCTGATGTGCACGTCAGCAATAAATTGTTAGTCAAGTTAATGCAACAGAGGTCTGATTATATCAAGATAAGAAAAGGCAAATATTTAACACTGTGGCTATGGTAGGATTCTGAGATGTACATCTCTATTATATTTAATTGCACAATTCTTGAAGAAAACTGATTTAGCTTACTTGTTAGACAGAAAAAAGAAATATCTGTGGAAACTAGAAATGCTAACAGAAAATCAGAACCATCCCTCCATCTTTAACCCTTTCCTTCCCAATGAAGCATCAGAAAGTTAAGGAAGAAGTCAGTAACTTAAATCCTCTGCCGGATCTTCACAAGAAGAAAATTTACAATGCCGTAGATTATTTCCTGTGTTTTTTTTTTTGCAAAATGTTTCATTAATTAATAGATGAACACCGCCCAATAATAAATAATAATTACAAATATAAGACATTAATGCTTTAATGACGGCGTAATGAAAACAAGCCCAAGAGACTACCATTTAGGGCGAGAGAGGAAAGCACACGTAAATGCGAAGGCATGAAGTCTTTATCTTTTCTCCAGACTGAACTTTAGATAAGAATTAGCTATGGATTTGTGAAAAGGTACCAGAATCTCATAACAGCGCTTTAGCACCAGCTGTCCTCACTCAGCACAGAAGCCTGATGCCCAAGGAACAGATGGTGAAAGACACACCCTGCACGTCTTATATTGTTCAACTGAAGAGGCCATTTGTTAGCAAAGAATTCATTTGTAATGCTATCCTACTGTTTCCTTTAATGATATGCAGGATTTATACAAAACCAAGCCTTTAACTCTTCAGCAAAAAGTACTATGTTGCTTTCAACAATTCTTACCAAGGAGTGTAGAGAGTTTTCATAGTTTGGAGATGAGGGGGCTTGTCCTCCACTCCTAGACCACTGACTGGCACCTGTCAAAATTGTCTGGGTTAACGCACAGATTTAGGCAGCATTAAGCAGGGAGCAGACACGCAGTACTTCTCAACGTAATTAAAACCGACCTGTTCTGCACAAAGGTAAGCTAACATATGGATAGTACACAAAGGAGGACAAATTCCTTCATTATGTCTTACTGAGTAAGAATTTTTCTATTTTGGCATCTGTATGGTTAGACATGTTACCCATGGCAAAGCAGTGACATCTTCCAAGTACTTCAACATTAAAAAATGGACTGAGCACACACACACACACACACACACACACACACACACAGTGTCTGAAATACCTGCCCTCTGCCAGTGGCACCACAAAAAGATTGCTTAATTCTTTCACCTTCAGATTACGTTCAGTATACGCAGGCGTATCTTTAATAGTGTTAAAATATACACCACAAATATTTAGAGAAATCAAACAGACATGGAGTCAGGGATAACTGGAAAACCATTTATGGCACCTCTCCACTACATAATTAAAACTAGGTTGAAAAGCTTTCTTCATCTTGTCTAGTTCTACACTACACCATTTTGGAGTATAACGCATTCCAAGTTTAACAGAATAAAAATATGGCTAAGTTATTCCCATTTGTTATTTCAGATGCATTTAAGGTAAATTGGCAGCTAAAGAATCATTGACTGTGAAACAAATCAACAATTAATATCCATATTACCTATGCACCACAAATTCAAATACATATCCATTCTAATCTGACATAAATATAACTAATTACCATGTAAAATTCAGGAATAATTAGATGTGAACTGCAAAAACTGACAAAGCAGCACTTTTAAAACAAAGCCTCAAGTAGTACAACATGTATTTTTCTCACCAACTAATGATGCATCTTTTATAAAGATACTACATGAAATTCTACGTCCATTAGAGACAGCTTCCTTTCAGCCATACAAATGTAATAATAAAGCAATTACATTAATAAATTATGGACATACAATCCAAAGCAGCTCATTAAAGGAAGAGCCTGTGGGCTTGTTCTTTCAATAACAGCCAGAGCTGTACGTCTGGAAAACTGGGAAAAGGTTTAATAACATTACAGTTCCTTTGTTCAGAGAGCTGCACGTAGTTACCTTTTAAAGAAAAGGTTTTATTTAACAAAAAGAGTAAAGCTCGCACAGCTATTAAAAGACTTAAATATTTCCTTTCTAATTAAGACAAAAATAAACCATCTCCAATTTCATAAAAGCCCAGAGCTGCCACAACTGTGCTGGAATTCTCTTTTAAAATATAATGACATCGGTGAGCAAGTCTGTAATTACCAAACTTCACTACACACAGCTCCTCCGGGCCTGGAGCTGCGTTCTCCCTCTGCGTTGTTGTTATTCCTGAACTCGGGAATAATGCTTGGAGTCCCACTGACTTTTGCAAAGCATTAATCAACCAACTTCAGAGTATTCTGGCTGAGTGTTCAAATTCTTACCTGATCAAAACTCTGGTTTTAGAGACAAGAGACCACAGTCAAGGCTTGAAGGAGTGCTCACTACAAACAGAACTGAGTCTACTACTTCCTACCATAAAGCACCAGTTGGGTATTAAGCAGAAAGACAAGCACTTAAGAAAAGAAGGAAAATAACCCGAATGTCTGTGCATCCAGTCTGCAGAGGTTGTGGGTTTATTTTTGTTTAATTGAAAAAAGCACTATTTCCCTAAGGCAAGCCCAGAACAAAACTCTAAGTGGGATTTCTCACAAAGGAAACAAGAAGAAAAGTGGGGAGGGAATAACTCGACTCCTTCTCCTCTCCAAGGAACAACCCGAACGCAACCTGCAGTTTCTAATCACGCCTCTAGCGATGCTCGTGCTCTTTCCGAGCAGTGGCACACGCGTCTCCCTGTCTGTGCAGGTTGCCAGATGGCACCGATTTCCTGCTTTCTCATTCCACTCCCCCTCCTAGAAGTTTGTGCATGAAATCCACCAATTATGTTAAAAAGCATCCTGGCACCGCAAGCCCTGCAATTAACAACTGCAGCTTTTAGTGCAGCAGCAACGTAGCCGCATGAAAAAACCCCAAATAAGCCAGGCAAGTGTTCGGATTTACAGGGGTCATCGATAGCAATCACTGCGGCATTGTTCCTACCCTCGGAGTCCCCCCAGCACTAATCCCCTGGCTCCCCTTTCAAACACACCCTGGTTTTGCATCCTCAGAACCAGACGAACCCTTCCGAATGCCTCTGATCCTGGGAGAAGGATTCTTAAAATACCAAGGCTCCCACCATTCAGCTCTGTATATAAACTTCACATGCACGTCCGCGATCATTAAAACTATGCAAGAAGCTAAGCTCTGGGCATGTTTATGTAAAATTAGAAATTAAATGAGGGCAGGGAAGATTAGATACACACTATTGCCTCGTAATACTTGGGGGGGGGTTCATCACGTTGTTCTCCAAGATTTTACTTAAATTAATGAAGAAACAGCTTTGTCCTTATTCAGTAACGTAACAGCCAAACAGTCAAACATGAGCTTACAGGGTCTCATGAAGTGACAATCCCTCAGTGCTTTAAATGGTAAATAAAGTGCACCTACTGTAATTCACAATCAAAGGACAGGTAAATCATGACTTTGTCAAATCTATAGCAAGAAGAACGGCTAAACAGACAGAGAACTAACCGCAAACGAAGAAAATCATGGTGAAGGCTAAAACGCTCCAAAATGTATTATTTTAGTATACATAAAACATTTGTTTTATCTGCAATAACTTTTTGGGTCAGGACAGCAAATGGCTACCAGGACTATAAATAGCAATAAATACAGTAGTAATTACTTTACATTGTGCTTCACTGTGTTCTTAGTGACTCATCTGGGAATAAAGATAAAAGTCCAGATTCATAAATGAAGGTAATTAACTACTGGAGCAATTTACCAAAGGCTTGATAAATTCTGTATCGCTGGAATTAAAGGGGGTGGGGTGGGAGGGTATAATTGTAAAGCAGATGCTAAGTTTGTGCCTGAGAAGGATTTAGCCATCATTTACTTACATTTACTACTGTCTTAGCCACCAGAACCCACAATAAGGAACACCAAGTGCAAATCTGGAAGAGTTTTACATCTGACACAGGTTCCAACAGGCCAAAGTAGCAACAGCAACAGGAAAACCCAAACGTTAGGGACCTCAAATCTGTATTCTAAAACCAGAAATTAGCTAATGCTTTCATGCTTACAAAATCAGGTGCGGTGTCTAATCAGGGAACTCCAATTGGGATCTTCACAATTTTAAATACTTTGAAATGTCAGAACTTCTTTCTTCCAGCCAGAAAGCTCTTTTCAGTATTTGCTTTGACGTTCAAAAAAATAATAACAACTTTCTGGTCTGATCTGCCCTTTCAGTACAATAAGGATTCAGAAAACAATTTTTTGTCAGCTGTGATCAGTGAATCAAAAATCCCATTAATCCCATCATTACTCAAGTCAAGCTGTATTTCTCAGTTACAGACACAAAATGCCCAAAGCAGCTGCTCAGGTACGGCATGTCAGATAGTCATTAATCCATTGAGCCCACAGAAAACCATAACAGTGTCCATTAAACGTGAGTGAAGTATGAATGACGAAAGTTTTCTGAGTGACACTGCACATATAGATCTGCATATCCACATACATATGTATATGACTGCATTTTGCATGCAGTAACGTTGTTAATTTATTCAACTAGATTATAAAAGCGTTCAGCTAAGCTCATTCTGTACACCTTTCACTGTAATTTATTTTTTTGTTTTAATAAAAAGCAGAACACTTGCAAAAGAAGAACCAACCACCAGGAGTCTGCAGGGATATATTAAACAACAGAGAATGGGAAAACAGACTGTTGTATAAACGGTAAATAATTTAACAAATCACATTCTAAGAAAGAACAGGGTTAAAGTTACATCATCTCGCTTGTAATTCCAGTTCTTTGTTAAACAACAAATTTAAGTCAATGGAGCTTTCACAGTCCCCTGTATATGGAGAACAGCTGTTCAACTTTTACTAGACAGCTGAGGCCACAGTGTCTGTGAAAGCTGCACTACCCACTAATAGCTGTAGGCAGCTGCCCACAGTTCATCTCCACACTGGAATGCTGCTTCCCACATTCACACTACAAACACACAAAGCACAGGTGACAGAGGTGGCTGCAACACAGAGCATTTATTTTGAAAAATGCCAGAAATTCTTCTCCCATAGAATGAAAGCATTCATGACAGCTATGAATGAAAAGCTATCCTGTGTAAAAATTGGATAGTCTCACAGCCTACTATATTTTCATTAGAGGGAACACACATCTGCTGTGCTTGTCACTTAAAGCTGCTGCAGAGTTTTAGCATACAGCCCTAAAAAAAACCAACCCAACTAAATTACTGTTGTTTCTCTCCAATGGTGCAGATCTGTACAGTTAGCTGTGATATAACTGTGACAGTACATGGTCACTGTTTTCAAAGATTATTTTAATAAGCTAATTTGTAAAGCCAGTTGCCAGGATTTAAGTGAATGCTCAGAACAAAATATTTAAGAATCTGGATTTATAAATCTGGGTTTAGTGAAATGGAAAAACATAAAAGGAATTATGCAAGGAAGCTACCGCTGATTTCACTGTGATTCCAAGCAGGGTGTTTTCAAGACAAGCAGCAAGCGACTGACAAATGGTTAGTCTGTACCTGTAAGAGGCGATGGGGATCCAACTGGTGTTGATGGATTCGATGGAAAACTACTGCTGGTATGATCAGGAGAATAAATCTAACAACAGACAAAAGAAATTGTATATCAATACATGTCATAATACACAGTTAAAAAAATAGCTGTTAGGATTCCTTTTCATGCTTTTAATTGTAACTCTCGATGCTGGATTGATTAACAAAAAAACACCAATTTGATCCTTCCATCACAGCTCTGCTTTATTACACTCAAGGCTCTAAAAATGTCCAGAGAACTTTCATTTTCAAGCAGCTGTCAAAATAGGCACAGGCTGTATCTGATAGTGACACAAGTATAACTGATCTTCCTTCTACTTTAGCAGCAGCAGAAATTAAAGCCTTTTTATCACTGAAGAGGAACGATACATGTAAGACTTAAGAGTACGCAGATAATTGTAACAAACCTAACTTTGGGAAAGCGTGTAGGAATAATGACTTCCCAAGCTTTAGAGAGAGAAAACATCTTAGCAGTCAAGACGTTATCTTCTAAAAATTAATCCTTTGCAAGAGAAAATAACAAGAAAGCCTTCAGCTCCAGTTACTGCTGGTCCCAACCAAATGCAAACCATCTGAAATTTTGTTGCTTCCAGTACGCACTGCAGCACACACAAATTTTCTGTCTTATTTCTGTATCAATTGCTCCCTTAAGAGACTAAGCCTCAACTTGCAGCAATTCATTCCGTGCTATTCATGTAAATTAAAAAGTCTGGATAAACACAGAAGACATAACGCTTAAAGCTTTAATTAAAACTTAAAATTTCGAGATTCTTGGAAAATTCATTTTGTGACGGGAACTGAAGAGGTTGAGAGGCTGACTGTGGACTTTAGAACGTATTTTTATACAGCATCAGTTCAAACCTGTTTTACTTGAGCAGAGACCAGGATTTGTTAGTCATCAGATGGCAGTTAAAAAATCTTCACTGGCAGCGTGGCTGATGTCTCTTCACACAGACAATATGACAGTTCAGCGTTTAGCTGACAATACGCTGGGACTCGGGTAAGTTGCACATTATATTATTTGGACTGACAAAACCAGGACCCAACAGACCACGTGCTCCTTCCTGGTCTATCATACTTCATTAGAAAAGACCATCAGTTCCCTAATGGAAATACCTCCTCCTTTTCATACGTGCTGGAAAGAAAATATATTTAAAAGAACAAAGTACCTCAGACCATTGTAGGAAATGCATTGTGCATCAGCACAAAAATAAATCTTGGATGTCAGCACAGGAACTGCAGAGAGCTCCAGACAGATAAGATACCGAAAATTAAAATTATGTCAGAACAAAGGCCATGAAGCTTCCTTTGAAACTGGTTGTTTTCCACTGCTCTACCTGCCAATTTTATTTTGCTACATTTTATGAGAGGGAAAATCCACATTATACCAAAGCACAACTAAAACACGAGGTCAGCATTCATTCTGCATGCAGCCCCTGGCCGCTGTGCTGTTAAATGACCAATGATGAACAACCCTGACACCTTCTGCCAGGCTTAAACGGTAACATGACTCATTTTACTGCAACAAATGAGACTCCTCCTCCTATCAGTCATGGTCCATTCCAATCAGCAGGGTGCCAATATGCCAGGGTCTAATGAAAAGGCTCTTAGACAAAAGCTGCACAATTGAGAGCCTGCAGAGCCAAACCTCGGAGCTGTTAGTCCAATTTTTTAAACACTACAGTGTACATTTCAGTTAGGCTTTGTCATGTTAATGTTATTGAGTCTAAAGCAACAAAGAAACTTAATTCGTGAATTACTTTTAGAAGTCAACTTCCCTACATTTTCTTCTCTTTTGTGAGGGGACCAGTGGCTATTTAACTACCAAGACCATACAAAGGCCCGTACGCTAGTTCTGAGGTAGGAACCAAAACACAAGTTATCACAAAGAGCTCTGATATAATCAACGAAGTTAAACAGTCCTCCTGTTTGATCTCCTCTAAATTAAAGACCAAAGTGTTTTGATTTGGCATTAGGCAATGAAATAAACCAGATGTTTCTCCTGCCATATAACCCTCCATGGGCACAATCTTAAAGGGTTATTGTTTGGCAAATGTTCAGGGAAACACATTAGAAATGGCACGAATACCCAGATTTTCTTTTCTTTCTATCTATACTAGTTCATTATCCAAACTAATGCATAATCCATAGGGCTTTGGGAACTTTGTGTAAATACTTTCATGTACAATTCTCTTTCTTGCCTACCCTGAGATTAAGACCACAATTATCCAGGCTTAAACCTAAAATAAAAGAACCTTTGCAAATGTATTATCTGGCCTTACATGTTTAATCACATACTATTCTGTATGGTCTTTAATACCTAAACTGAAGAACAAATGTTGTATCCTCTGATGTTTTGCACATGAAAAGCCTATTGTGAGATGTACATCAGCAGAATTTTAGATCTAGAAATTCCTCTCAACAGTCGCAGTGGTAGCATTTAAAATCCTGACAGCAAGGAATATAGCGTTGTCTTAAAATGAAAAAGTCAAGACAACCACAGCATTTAAATAAAACTTTGTTCAAACAGAAGAACACTCTTGGCTTACTAGCCATCCAACTTCACGTACGCTAGCTTCACCTGCGGGAGACACCACCTCCCTCCTCGCCACAACGCGAGCGCTGCTCCTTGCTGACCAAGCGCGAGAAGCGTGCTGGGTGCACGCGTGTTGCGGGGTGCGGGGGAAGCAGATGGATGAGGCGAGGGATTTGAAGTGTGCAGACTATGGCATGCACTGATAGAGCAGATGGAATGCATCACCATCAGCTATGACAGAAATGATTTATGGAATGACCTGGCTGCTCCTGCCAAGCAACAACACAGGATGACAGAAACAAGTTTCTATGACAACCAGAGCCCACCCACCAGTTAGATTAAACATTTCTGCCCTGACTTCCACTCGTGCAATATATTTAGTTTCTCCTCAAAACATCAGCCTGGTTTTCTCAGCTAGTGTCTTGGGCAAAAATACCTGAAAGGACGAGAAAATAACTTAAAACAGGAGAGCAACAGAAAACGTCACGAAGTCCCACAGGTCTAACCGGCCAGCGTGTCAGACTGCACAGAAATTCTGGTGAGTCTGCAGAACAGCAGACATCCTAATACATCTGCAGAGCCTAAGTGCCTAAGCACTCCCATTTCTAGGAGTTAAAATGATCCCGGCTCTTTTCTGACAGGTCTCCAACAGACAAAAAGAGTGTTAACTGCCCTCTGGACTGCTGAATTGTTATCTACTTGCTGAATCCTCAAAAGCCACAGGGACAACATTTTTCTCCTCAAAGCCAGTAGGTCAGAGTTCTCCTACCCAATATGGACATTACAGACATTATCAGGTCTAGTAATCTTTTAACATACGACCCTCTGAGGGATGCAAGGATAACAGGATCTGCACAATATACACATTTGTATTCACTGGTATAAGGTGAGGGATGCAGAACCCAACCCAGGAATGGTCTTTTGAGGTGCAAAGTAGTTATTTCTATGCTTTAAATCAGACTTAGCCTCCCTATTTGCTACATACAAGAAATACAAACTATTCCCTCAGCCATCACTCCTAACTGTGAAATTTCTGCTATCCTGTATTAATTACTCTTTTATAAAAGTACACCTGATTTCATGAATGCAAAAATAATTGCTGCATGCGTGCAAAGGTAAACAGAGCTTTTAGCAGACTGAAGATACCTGCAACATTTTACACTATCTACAATATTTCAGCAAGAGTTAAGGGTTTAAACTTTATGCATACACAGCATTTTAAAGGTTGTTCCATAAATTACAGCTATACAACACAGCATTCAAAACCTCCCAGTTTTATAAGGCCGCTGAGAAAACATTTTAAACCTTGAGGCAGAATCTACTCTAAGAGTAACGTTAAAAATATTTTACGTGAACTAGAACTATGTAGAAAAAATATAAAAATAAAACCCTAAACTTGTATTTTTTACTTTGTCTAAACAACTTTGTAAACTTAATCTGCCCTAATTTTTTACATCATGTGAAACAAAGAACAAGTTTTCTACAAATAAAAGCATTTCCACTTGCTCTTTTGTAGACATTTGTCTACAGTACATTACTTTGTATCGGAGTCCATTATTTTATCTTCATACATGACAGCTCCCAATTTGACATTATAAAATGAACACAAACAATGGATGCAATGATCAAAATACGCCTTTCAGATCGGAATATTCCACTACTTACAGATGCCAATGCCTTTCCAAGTGCATCACCTGTCTGTGAACTTCCAGCACCATTTCCTCTGTTTCCTGTAATGTTGAAAGCAAACCCAACACTTATTATTAAAGATGAAATTTTATTTACTTTTATTATTTTATTCATCACATACAGTTGAGCAACCACTTTTTAAATGGACTCGAGCAACCACTTTTTAAATGGATATTCTGAGGAAGTCAGTGTCAACAGAATCAGTTCTCATTATACTTAAAAATTTGATTAAAACAATTAGATTTAAATTTAGATGCTCTCCTCTTTGAAGTCACACACAGTACCACCATGATAACTCAAGGACCAACAAGTGAAAGCAGCTAGAAAAAAGACTGAAATTATTTTCTAGGATCGCAGGCTAGTTTTAATGAAACATGGAAAGAAAAATCAGAATCAGAAAACTGTATTAGTGCAGCTTGTTTCCAAACTGTTATCACTGGAGTGCTGCACATAAAAGCCAAATTTACTGAACAGTTCCCTGTGTGTCTCCTTGATCCCCCTGCTCTAATTTTCTGTGTTGTGCTCTCATCTTTACTTCAGAAAATCTCTGAAAAGCTCTTTTTCACCCCGTTTTCTGTCACCCCTGCTCTTGGTCGCACATCAGCATCTTTGCGTGCCCTTTTGCTTCCCACACCTTAAGCCAAGAGGAGGTCTGAAGCCTTGCCAACTGGAAACACAGAAACGTCCTGAATCTTCTCAATTATCTGCCTTACTGTAGAAGACAGACTATTTAAAAGCGAATCTCCTTTCTTATCAACTTCTAATGCAAAAAAATGTATTTAATGTGAACGCAAGCCATTCACCTCAGAAATCCGAATCACACAACACTCGTTGGTTCAAGTTAGTGGCAAACTTGGGTTTTCCAGCCTGAATTTCCCGTGCAGGTTCATTAACTGGGTTTCTGCTTAAAGAGTTGAGTGTAAAACGTGTTCCCAAATCAAAGCCAATAAAGCCACTCTATCTAAATTTTGCTTTCTTAAAATGAAGCAAAGAGCAAAATCGTATTGAATTGTCAAGGGGTGTCTACAGGCATTTCACTTCTATGGCTGCATCTTAAGATTTACAAATCTGTGCAAGGAAGAGATAATCGTCCTGTATTTCATCCTTCCTAGGTAAGCACAGGAGACACTAAACCAGCCACCACACTGGCTACTCGGTAATCCCTGAATCAGTTAAGAGAGGAATTTACAATGCAGTTTATCAAGCTCCCTAAAGAAATGGTTTTCCTGCCTTTCTCTTGCACAGTACCTTGGTGTTACAGCAGCTCTGAAAACTGCACCACCAGAACTACCTGTATGAACGTGCACACGCACTGGACTACAGAAGGACAACTGTCATTAAGTTAGATGGATACAACCTCCTGAGCATAGGCTTGGCTGTGAGAGCAAATAAACCAGTGAGTCTTAAGCTAACTACACAACAATTTGCCTCATCTCAGCCATACTGAGGACAAAAATGTCAGTGTTGCAGTATCCCTGGCCTACAAGCATCCCATAAATTAAATCTTATTAATTTTGTGCATCATGCAGCCCTAAATCTAATTTTCTTGTAAAATTAAAAAAAAAAAAAGGCAGGAAGAACTTTTTACCCAGAATATTATCTGATCCATTGACAGGTGGAGTGTGTGAGGCAGCTACATAAGGTGAACTGCTGGTACTGCCACGATGGAAGCTAGACATTGGAGGAAGACTGGCATTTATATCTGTAGGTGAGACTGAATGCGGGGGATAGCTCTAGAGAGAAGAGAAACAGACACAAGACATTAAGTAGTCTTTAAATAAATGTTGATATTTTAATATACGAAATAGACAACGCCCAGCTCTTTATTAAAGAAAGGGACTCATTCATCCTCTGAACAGACCACTGTACAGCCACAGGATTTTGTTTATACAACAGACACAAATAAAAGGCCATAAAGCTGATAGTCTGTGACTTCTGACAAGTGGGTTTTTAACTGACAACCATGAAGTTAATCAGTGCTGTGTTTCTTACCAAACGGTCATGTGTGTGCAGGCTGCCGTAACTGCTGGACTGGGACATGTGGGAAGAGGAGCCTCCCAGCATCCCACCATAGCCAGGCTGGCTCATGCCATTGGATGAACTCCAGAGGTCAGAAGAATTGTGGGTCCCATCTTTATTTTTTTTAATAAAGAAAACAAGAAAAATACATTTAATGAAGAAGAGTACCGAGTTCTACTTTCCTTCACAAAATTATTTCAAAAGAATAGAGAATTCAGCTACTCAGATTAACATCAGCAGGGAAATGGTGAGCAGTTTATACTGCATCTTCTTTTGAACTTTATAGCTGAAATACAATTCAACCACAGCTGAGAAAATACCAGGTACTTCTGCTAATTACACAGACCTTCAGTAAGGCCAGATTTATATCAGGAAGACTGATAAAAATTCCAGACTGAAAGAAATAGTAATAAAAAAAGGGGTGGCAGGGAGAAGTTTGGCTAAGCAGAGCTCATCATAAACACGCAGTCCAAAACATCTATTAACCTAAAATAAGCAATTTCTAGTCTAAAATACCTTAGTTCCATAAAAGCATAAAACCATTTCATAATAGCAGATTTAAGTAACTGCAATGACATTACATAAGCCTTAAGCCCATGTGTCAATGCAGTTTTCCTTCTGTAGCACAAACTGAAGTGCTCTGTAGGTTCCCGTACTGACAGACTATGCTTTCAATATGCTCCAAAACCTCATCAGGCTACAGGACGAGCTAATTGTATGACGTGAGGCCAAGGAAATGAATTCTGCTCTTGTTTTGTTCAATGCAAACCTCCTTTTTTTTTTTTTGGCATGCTGGATACACAAGCATTTGAGAACTTAAGACTGTTAGCTGATATTGTACAGTCAAATTCCAGAACAGCCAAGAATCCCTCGCCTCATTTTTCTCTATCACTCCAGTATGCTGGGCTGAAGCCCCTACAAATCAAAGGACGGGGGACTCTGTCCATCTGGCCTGGTGTATAATCTCCTTAAATTTCAGTCAGCAATTAATGTCATGAGAAAAACTTTAAATCAACAGACAGCTCCCTTCATCTAACTGTTTTAAAAGTATATAAAACTTAATCATAGGCTCCAGCACAAGATGTTACCTTTACGCTTCCTCATTCACTCAGTACAACAGTGGCTGACTGCAGATTTCTGTCTAAAGGCCAAGTGACACCTACCCACGTATTTAAAGCCGTTTTACCCACCTTGCATAAAGAAAGTGCTAGCAAACATACTGCTTGGTGGCTTAGGAGACGGGTAACTTGGAGATTCTCTGTTGAAATCATCAGAACTCGGGGATGGTGCATACACCTAAACATCGGAGAGCAACAGAAGCAGGTTAGCAATATTTGGGTGTCGTGCATTAAAAAACCCGCAACAGCAGACAGACACAGAGAGGAAGCACAAATAAAAAAAGAACAGTGTAGCAAGCTGCAGCATTTGTTGCCCTTGTTTTATTTGCTTTTTAGCAAGTTGCCACAGTACAGAGGAACTACAGTAGAATGATCCCAACAACACACTTTCTGGTGTGCCAACTCAGCCAGGTGGCTCGATAAAAGCTTGAATGCTGATTTTGCTTTCTAAGGGCACAACTCGCACAGACTTGTTGCTCAAGATAAAAAAGGCAAGATAAAACAACTGGGCCCCAAACAAATTTTATTTTAAAACAACTGTATGCCTCTTTGAATATTTAACTAGCTGGCATCCCAACAATCGGAAAGAAAAAGAGCATCCAGTGACAAATGGATTTTAATGCAACCATTGTATCATGCGTTCAGAAACCTGCATGCCTTTGATAGTCATCAAAAATAGATGTGATGCAAGTCCTGAGGAATAATTTTAAAGCTACAACATTGAACAAATTATTTTCACACTGGCCTAGCATTAAAGAAAACCAGTATCACTCTTTTTTTCAGTGTACCACCACATTGGAACAACCATTCTCAACTTGCAAACAACAAATTTTCTTAACAAGCTCACAAACTGTAAGATGCTCAATAAACATAATAAATAAGTCTTTCATTGCATTGACTCAAAGAAAAATATAAAGCACACCCAGGAATACGTAAGTCGAATCAACACAGTCGGTATTCACAGACTCAAGAGCTCTATGCATAAGGTTTGTTTTTCTAAGCAATTCTCTCTCTTCATAACAGCATTTTGGTCAATACACTCAATATTGTAATATGACGAGTGTATGGTAAAAGATATTTGTTTTAAAAGCACACAATAACAAATACAGCAGCAAAGAATACCAAGATGTAACACTGAAACCAGAGCATCTTTTTGCTGCAAAGTAAAAAATGTGCTATTTTCACCTTACTTGTAACTACTTAAGGCTTCGTAAGTGCATGTATTAAGAATAATTTTAAAACTTTAAAGCTTACATAATGCAACTTAAAGCCCACTATGCCCCAGAACGCAGAAGTTCTGATTTTTCTCCCTTTCTGCGCAAACAGAGGCACACGCATGTTTCTACAACATTCCCATCTCTCCCTTGTCCTTCTGGGACGTTGTTTACCAAGCAAGAGAAGGACCGGGAAAACCAAGCCGGCCAACAAAAAAGCGCCAGTTCCCTAGAAGAGAGCCATTGTTCTCCCAGAGGGTGACTGCTCTGACACGGATATTTAGAAAGTGAAGTGGGCAAGTCCCGCTCCATTTGCATACCAATACCCCTCCTCCCCACTCCCAAATGCTTTCCTAGCCTGCTGTTGTCAGACCAAATGGCTGGGCATGTGCCTGCAGACAGCGCTCTTTTATATCAGAGGGACTGATTTACCACTCTCTTAGACTCCTTCTACACCAACAGAATTTCAATAAAATCTATCAAACTGCAGGACGATGGAATCAGGGCAAGGGCACAGGGAGCGAAGCCAGGGCACGGCTGTTGATACAAGCCACGTCATGAGAACGGCAGCAGGTAAAGAGCCACCCGATGAAAAGGAGTCAAGTGGAAAACTTACAACTCTTAGCTGCATGCTTGTCTCAACATTTTTTTAAAAATCAAAATACAGGGGGAAAAAAAGAGGACTGAAAGCATTTCGGGGAGCTTTTGTTCAATAATTTACTTACTGATTTTCAATTTATGGAATAAATGTAGACCAGAGATGCTTACCAAACCTGAGTGACAGCATGACAATACATTAAAAGCAATGCTAACACTACATATGTATTTACTACATACGATGAATGCACGTATATTCCATGCCTCAGACGTATTTTAACAGAAACGTCACTCTGTCAAATTGTAAATACTCACTCAAAAGACTGCAAACATATTAGGTAAAACTGGGCTTAATTTACAAGTTCTCTGTTGTGCAGAATAACGCAGCATATGCTATAGCTGATGGATAATCTATCACTGTCACAGGACAGCAGTGGAAACAAAGCTTTATGACATTTAGCACTACCATGGAGATGTACACTGATTAATGCAAAATCACCTACAATGACGAATTGTACTTCTTTTAAACTGTAACGTTATCAACGAGATTCATAAAGACATGCTTCAGACCGAAGTTTTAACATTTTACATAATGTGGTGATTTATAAAAACTGATTAAACACTACCTCAAACGGGAAACTGAACTGAAAAACTCCTACAAATACATAATTTACAAATACATATGTACAAGCCATTAACATAATAAAAATGTTATGAATTATATTAACATAAAAGAGGCCCTTCCAAACAGCTACATGAAAGTCCTAGCACAGACACATAACTTTATATAGTTTCTGCTTGTTTTGGTATCTTAACTATAGCCTGCAAAAACATGGCTGTGATGTTATGAAGCTGCACTTGCACCAGTCTAGATTTTTGAGATCAAAGGGTTCTTGCGGCAAAACACAACTGATGTGGTCTCAAAGACTTCATTAACTCCAGGTGTGGGGAAATAGCCAGCCAGTTCCACAAAAGGAACAAGTCTCTTTTAGCTACAATCAGAACTACCCACAAATTAAAACCAGCCCTCTGATGTCATCTGATCACCTGCAGATGAGCGCCAGGTTTTTTGCTAGTTAATGACCTAATCATCATTTTTATGTTGTGTTACTACAAACAAAATTTAAAAGCAAAGGAGAAAATTTACTAAGATCGACCTGAAGTCCATGAGATGTGAAATACAAAGGCTTAAAATCTTAAAAAAACCATTTAAACAAGATAAAATTCTATTTTTAAGTTGGGAAGCGATGTATCATGGCAACGAGTTGTTCACTCTGAAAGCCCTGCATGCACCAGGACCCCTACCCAGCAAAACGCAGCCTCTGTGGCTGCTGGCCCGCAGGAGGCTCACATGGCTGCGCAGCAGCTCCCCGGTCTGTGTCCTAGTTAAAGGCTTTCTCGTCTGCAACAGCTGAGTAGGGCAGTTTTAAATATGACGTGGCTGCTCAAGACAGCCTCTTTCAGCTATTAAACTGATAAAAGTGACATCCAGGAGGCATCAAACCAGTTTTTCCTGGCTGCCATTCCCGCTAAGACAAGGAAAACTATCAAAAGGTCAGCCTGGCTGCAGAGTCTCCTTGAAGAGGGTTGTCTCCAGCAGGTAGAAGAGAAGCCCATCTTCTAATCCCCTTAAACACACTGCGCCCAAAGGCATCAGATGTGTCTCCACGCTGACAAGCAAAACACTCTCCAGTTATGAATGGGAAATTCCCTTCCGATAAATGCATGCCAAACCCAGTTTTTTTACGTGACTTATCAAGTGGAGGACTCGACTTTTCTGGAGCTGTGCTAGAATATACATCAACTCTAATGCTGCTGTGCTTCTGGAGGGTAGATGGCCTCCATGGAGCGAAAGAGGACAAATGAGCTGCAATGGACATCAAGGCAGAGACCCACATCGGTGTCTTCCGCACCCTGAACAAGTTCATGTTTCTCCAGTGGGAAATGCAAGACGACAACTGAGGTAATTTTCTGAGGGGCAGTGGTGAGAGGCGACTTCAGTACAGAGCTGAGAAGACATTATCTGTACTACATCAAGTTTAAGCAAAGCAAATGCATCATCCAGTTCTCAAATCTTCCCTGGTGATTAACATACATAATGAATGCTGTAATGAAAGTTACACGGACCTGATATATCTAAAACATATCAAAGGATTACACAGCGTGCTTCTGTTTACTGATACAAATGCCAATAACACGAACTTTAATTTGAAGATCTGAGTTTACCACATTTTATGCTAAGTGAAACTTCTAAGCCTCATTCGTTTAATAAATATAAAACTTAATAAGAGTCCTCCTGTTGGCATACTGCTTTTTGAGCCATTTTCCTGCAGTGTTTCAAATTCTTAAATATTTATCAAAGTTTAACATTAAAAGCAGATTACGAAATAGCAACAAAGCAACCAAATCTTACTTCTGATGAGACTGTGCTATCTGAAGACCGTGGCTCCCATCAGGTATATTGTTGCTTATGGAATTATGAATTATAGCACTCATCTAAGCCTAGTTATTAACAACTCTGGGAAGTTCAGGAAAATACCAAGCTGGGAAACAGAATTTTTTGAAACAAATGGAGATGGATAACCTATTCCCTATCTAGTAAACTCTGCTAACTTGCCTATCCACATTCCATCAGCATCAGTCCTGCACCAGGCAAGTGTACACTGATGAATGATCTGTACGTGTGGCAAAATTCTACAGTGTATTGTCTGCAGGTTTTGTGGCAAAAGCTAATTCTGCTGAAAGGCAGCTCTGGAAAAAGGAAACTTGTTTTCATGTGTAATATATTTCTGACAAAATAACGTATTAAGACCACAGGCATGTAGAACAGTAACTACAGTTTTCTATGCTGGTCTTTGCGGCATGACAGAAGCTGCAAAAAAAATAAAGGTCACCCTAAATTTTTGGTTAGTTACTATTTAAGAAAGATGATAAAATTCAAAGCTTTAGTACACAAGATCTGTATACCACATCCTCAATCACTACTCACTGTTTCCAATACCAGGTGTAAAGGTTCATACATTTTAAAAACTCTTCTCACCACCCAGAATGAAAATAAAACACTCCTTTAAGTGAATGGAGCATCGGTCTTGTCTGCAGACCCAACCGTAATTTTTATGGATGGTATAAAATTTAAAGTCAATGAAGTAGCTAAACTGAATTCCATCTTAAATAAATGTTTATGCAGTTTAGGCATGCTATACATACCTATCTGGGTATTCTTGAAATGCAGAATCCCACTGCAACGATACATAGCACAAATACTTCCCAGCTTCTTCTCCAGTAAATGACAATTTTAAAGTCACGTTGAAAAGTGACAGGCAAACTTACCAAAAAATCCCAAATTCAGTATGTGGAAAACTTTTGGTCTGTTCTTTTGATTTTATTTTCTTTTATAAATTGTAGTGTGAGGTAGAGAGAGGGGAGGAAAAAGAGTAAGGCAGCAGGAACACCACCAGAAATAAGTACATGTATATATTACTTCAAGATTCTTGTTATAGTTGCTAAGCAAAACCCTCTTCCCCACACACTTCAAACTACACTGTTACTAAAGGATGCGTACAACTAGGTATTCAAAAATTCCTGAGTAAATTCAGACTTTAAGGAACAACAAAATTGAACCAGCCTGTTTCCTAACCTGTTCCCTGTATTTCAGGAGGCTGTTCTAGCTGGGGTAGGAATCCCCATCACCAGTACTGACCACAGGACGATGCAGTAAATGTAAAGCTATCTTTTGTATTTGTCTGTCTCTCCTCTGAACTCACCAGTATGCTCAGTTCCTGTATCTCTGACACAGACTATTTTATTCCTACAAACGGACTTCAACACACATGTGATTATGAAAGCAAACGCACTGAGCAAACGGAGGTGCATTACCCTTTGGTGCTCACATTTTGAGAGATATAGATTTGTCCAATACAGCACCTGATCCCATCCCTAGCTGCTTTCATTTGCCCAAGGAAATGGACATAACCTTCACTTTAAAGCATCAATAAAGCTTGTTGCTGACAAGACACCCTTCTGGCAGGGGACCGCTGCTCAGCAGATTGGCAGTTCAGCCCAGTGAAGTGGAGCAGGGAAAACTCTCCTGGGCGCATGCATGGTAACTCACTGGTTTTTAGTGGTATGGGGAAGGGGGAGAGGATGAAGAACAGGGGAAAAAAAAAATCCAGCTGACCAGTGTTTACTACCTCACTTTATTTAATGTCCACAGCCATGTACCCCTAGAGATTTTCCAGATGATCCTATATTTGTCCTGACTTACAAATGTTAGCTCTGACCTTGTCTAAGTTGCTGTGGGCAGCATATGGTACAGAACAGCTTTAATTGTACTTTTCTCCCCGTATACTAACTAGCCCAATACCAATAAAAGCCAAGCTCTTTTTAGCACCTGGCTGCTCCAAAATTTATAAAGTGAAAACATTTTATACTGATGTTAAAAGACTTAGTACATTATTTATCGTGCATCAGCTACAGAAAGACACGCTGTCGGGTCATCTAAGCATCTAACATGTTTCTCTCTGGTGTAACAGAGTGGTGGCTGCAAGACAGGCATTTTCTCCTCTAAAATATACCCAAATATACGCATATATACTCACATCGGTGTGTATTTATTAACTTATACACGTGCCCATACGTACGCATACATGTACGTGCACACAGGGACATGTGTACAAATAGCCTTTTACACTTCCAAAATCCGCAAGAAAAGTATTTTCTAAAATCCCACTATATGCTAGTTTACAAAAAACCAAATCACAAAGCAGTACATATATACTCTATATAAATATATATATACATATTATATGCTCTCTCTATATATGTGTATATATACACACACACACACATATATGCTGGGTTTTCTCTCCCTTTTTCAACAGCCATTGCAGAAATCCGTGAAATGCAGCAACTCCACCTTGGAAAAGGGCAGAATGAAATTTCAGCCTACGCTGAGAAAAACAAGTATTTATTCAATAACAGAAAATACTCGTACAGAAACTGGTACATCATAATTAACCCATACAATGTGAAGAATCCAACAATGATGCGTAATATAGTCACTAATTTACTCTCATACAAAATACTAGCCATAGGTGATATAAAATATATCCAATACTGTTCCCTGAAATTATTTATTTTGATGATTACTCTGTGATCTACATAAACATAATTCTACAGTACATTTAGAAAGCAACCAATTCCCTTCTAAACTTGTAAGTGAACTGAAAAATGCTGAAATCTTTCAAGCCTATATTTGATTCTTTAAGCACAAAGAAGATAGAAAACTTCTGTTTCTTAAACAGTATCGTGGTGCCATTGCATTTTATACAATTAAAATGAAAAGGGCCTAATAAATTAGGAAGTTTGCTTAATTATTTATTAGTTTAAAGACAAGTTTAAAGAGTATAATTTCAAATTGCGCTATTATTTCTACCCAAACATTTCTCAGCTTTATTTTTTAATGGGGGGTAGGTGTTTTGATTTTTCTCCAGGCTGTAGCACAAGTTTTGAATGAAAGAGAAGATAAGGCAAAACTTTAAAAAGATACGTGCAATTTTTAACTATAATTTAACATCTTTTTCCAAAGCTCTGTATTAAAATTCTAAGGCTTCTAAAAACTGAGAATATTTTCTATAAATCAACAGGTGAAGGACTCTCCCCCCAATAAAAAAAAAAAGGAAAGAAAAAATAGGCTAAAGCATCTAATTCAGAGTAAATGCTTTATTTTCTTTACGAAACAGATTAAGATCTTTTTTTCTTTTTAATTTGGTGAGGATTCTTGAAATAATTCTTTTTATACCACATAATCCCTTAGCAAGGGATTTGTATTCCAACACTAGTTTTCACTTTCATGCATCCTTCCCAAAACATGCAGAAATTACAAAAAATGGCACGTCTTGTAATAAACCCCCTGACTGAATTGTTAAACTTTTATGTGCCAGTGCACACATTGCTACCTATTAGGGTGCTCAGATACTTGGTTATTAGCTTAATATTGAAGCTTTTTTCTGGCTAATAAATTTAGGAAGTTGAAAAGAACAAATTTTCCGCTTTCTTTGTGTGTAAATAAATCAGATTTTACACACAACAGCAGGTATCAAGAAGTGTCAACATCCAAAATCTGATGCAATCACCTAAATAAAAATCTCAAACAATGAGGTACATACTAAGAGCTACTAATTGATTACACAGTACAAGTAAAAGCAGTGAGAACTCAAAATTAGGGTATGCACTGTTCTCTCGCTATGGAAAGGCTCATACAAAGATGTGGCGCACACACCAAAACGTGTGCTTTAAAAGCTGTTATGCAAAAGCCAACCCCCCTAACTCCACATATCTTCCTTCTGTATGCTTAAATTAGTAATTTAGTCCAATTTGCAAAATTCCTGGAAGAGAAAACGCTAAAAGCTCGTGAGATGTTAAAATAAAAATTAAATAAAACCTTGGGCAACATGATATAGGATCATCATATGATTTGTCATCTATTTACTAACTCTTCAAGCTCATAAAGGTCACCTCTGACCCATAACAGGCACATGCTATCAATTTTCAAGCCATGCTCTCCTACAGTACCAGCACTTCCATCCACTCTATGCCTGGAAATACTTAATAAGATCAAAGCCTTTTTTCCTGCTACAAGAACAAAGAGAAATGTTGTAATAGAGTGATCTGTGCTCTAGAAAGAATAAAATCAAAAGTCCATGCAAGTTATATTCCCTTTGCTTCAGGGGTACTGTATAGTTAATTTTACTTAAGTCTTATATATATCTTCACATAAAACTTCAAACAGATCGTTTTAGCCTAGGAGCAGACATGAAAGAAAAATAATTTCATATTTGAAAGACAGCTGGCATTTATACCAAAGGAAATGAAATAGAGACCAAGCAATTTTACTCATTCCCCTAACCTCTCCTCCAGTATATTTTCTGTTATTCAAGCAGCTCATACTCAGAGTCTTTAATGACCGTAAGGATCCATAGTTTAATTATCACTGAACAAAAATCTTGGCAAAAAGTTGACTAATGAAGGCAATGCTTAAAGGCCCCCGAGAGGAGAAACAGCAGTAAAAACAAAACAACCCGCAAAAAAGATCAATATCAGCACCTCCCTTTTTCCTATTTACTTTCATAAGAGCAGAACGTCGAAACGTAGACTAGAAAAAGCATACCGTGTTAAATTTACCATAGTATACTAATTTTTATAAACAAAAATCAGAACTGTTGCCATTCGAACTTCAAAATTGTATGTATCAACCATGAAACAGAGATACCCCGTTCAGTTTCCAGAAAGTTAAAATAGAGAAAAGAGATCTTCCCCCCCCCCTCCTCCGGTAGCTGCAGCGGTGTTTTGATAATTTCAAAACGGCACAAGTGCAAGGGCCAGCTCTGGGCACGGAACACCGACGGCTGGCGAAGCCGCCTGGTTCGGGCCGCGGTGCCCGGCCGCACGGCGTTACCGGGGCTCGGCAATCGGTCGGCCGGAGCGGCAGGTCCCGCGGTGCGCTCCGAAAGGCTGCTCTGCAGCCCTTGGGAGAAGGGGAGGTAAAAAAAGGAAAAAGGAAAAAAAAAGAAAAAGCAAATAAAAAGGAAAAAACCACCCAGAACTAAACAAACCCCAACG
>NW_010207782.1:0-4667 GCF_000695765.1 Mesitornis unicolor
AAGGAGGGGCTGGGACCCAAGGCGACAGTGGAGGCGGTGAGAGGGACCTCTCCCCCCAAAATCAGCTCAAACCCCTCCCCAAAACTCCTCTACACCCCTTTCCCTGTTTCTCCTTCATGACCTCAGGGCTCCGGGCAGCCCCACACAGGCGGCTGCGCCCCCCTCGAGGAGAGACCCCGGCCTGTGGGGCAGCCCCTGCTGCCCTCCTCTTGCACCTCCCTCAGGGAGAGGCCCCGGCCCCGGGCCTCTGCGGCCTCCTGCAATGCCGAGAGCATTGGGAGCTCCCCAGACCCCCATCCCCAAACCTTTTGCAGCTCTTGAAAGGTCTGGAGCACCCTCACCCTCAAGGGGAGCCCCTTTACCCCCAGCCCTGGCCCTGTGCAGCCTCTTGAAAGGTCTGGAGCCCCCTCACCCTCAGGGAGAGCCCCTTTACCCCCAACCCTTGCCCTCTGCAGCCTCCTGCAAGGCCAGGAGCACCGCTTCTCTCAGGGAAACCTCCCTTACTTCTACTCCCCCCTTTCCCTCCTTCCCACCTCTTCCTGCAGCCCTTCAGCCCATTCCAGATTAGGAGAAAATCTCTTTGTTGGTGCAGCTTTTATAAAAGAACCCCTCCCCATCTCCCCAGCCCCCCCAAACCTCTCTGTGATGTCTCTTTATCAGAAGGCAGGGGCCTGCCTTGCATTTGGGGCAGGGATAGGGATATTTCTCTTTTCTTCTCCGATAAGGTGTGGTCGATACAGGTTGTGGTACTTGTTTGGATTTGGCAATATCAACTCTTATTTAACGTTTCCTTTTCCAGGAGGCTCCTCACGCCCTCCAGTTTGGCTCTGTGACCACCGCTACCTGGCCCTAAAGTCGTCAGTGGGCACGGAGCAGACCCCCTTGGTCCACGGCAGCGCCCTTCGCTTTGAGATGCAGCTCCCGGGCTTCCTCGCAAGCCAAGGGCTGCTCTGGAGCCAGGTTCTGGGCCACGATTTGTGCTTCCCGGTGGCTGATGGGCTGGAGGCCGAGCTCAACGTGCTCTCCCTGTATCTGCCCGCCCACTGCGGCTCTGTGCGGCTCCTCGATGAGCCCAGCCCGTGGCTCTTGCAGCACGGTGAGCGTCCCGGCCACCCCATGCTGCATTGGTTTGAAGATGGTTGATCTTTGGGGTAAAAAAAGTGGATATAGGGGTGTTTGGGTTTGTTTTAATCAGTTTTACGTTCTCATTTGAGCCCTTTAGAAATGTTTCTCCTGTAAAATGCCCTTAAAATCAATAAGGCTGTAAGAGATGCTAATAATTACACCACTTTTCTTGCACAGGAGTTCCAATCCTGTCCTATTTTCCTCAAATTATACCTTAGTGAGAATATATTTGGGTGGTTTTTTACTGTTAAGAGTCCTTGCAACCTGCTCTCCAGCTGGAAACAGAAAACATGGAGGCATTACAAACGTGTGGCAAAAATCTCTGTGACCGGCTTCCCCTGGAGCGGGGAAGAGAAATTGGGTTGAATTCCTCCTGCCCTTGCGGTTCTGTGTGAAAGGGATGAAGCAGAATGGGCTTTTCCTGGCTTTGCTGTGGGGAAGGGGACACTTGGAGTCGAACGCTCATCTGGAGGGAGTGGAGAACTTCATTGCTGATGTGTTGGTGGTGTGGAGAAACAAAGCTGCTCCGGAGCTGCACATTGTAAGAGTTTGGGTGGATTTGTGGGGCTTTTAGGTTGATATTCACTCATTGCAAGTGAGTGGTATCCAAAAAGCCATTTTTATCCATGAGAGTAACCTGAGTTTTTGGCTTTTACCCTCAGAGCTGGGGCTACTGGGACCGGAGGAGGAGGAAGGTGGAGGAGGAAGCAGAGCCAGGACCCCCCTGGGCTCTCTGGGGCTGGGCTGTGGCCTCTGCAGCAAGGCCTTCAAGTGCCAGGACCACTTGTACACCACCTCCCGCCCCAAAAACGCCTTTTCCCACCCCAATGGGACCAGTTTCTTCACCTCCCAGCACCAGAAATCTGGCTCCAAAGTGTGGATTTCTGTCCAGGTGCGGAGAAATCACTAAAAAATCCCTAACACTGAGCCCCAATTACTCTCTTTTTTCCCCTCTCTGAGTGGCTTGGGGGGAAATCGTGTTGGTATTGAAGAGTTTTGCACTGGAAACTGCTGATTTTGGGCACCAGGCTTGCTTAGCATTGCCACTGGGAATCCTGCCCTTCCCATGCAGCAAAACTTTTATGACCAATTCCTAAAACTTCTGGAAACTCCACCAGATGATTGTGGGTCTGGTTTTTGGTAAAACACCGCTTTGCTCTGCGCCAGACCAGAGCGCTTGCAAACAGACCCCTTCTGCCCCAAAATGTCCAGTTACAAAGCAACACCCTCTACTTTTCCAGTTGTTTTAGTAACGCCCCTGCCTGATTTTTTCTGGTTTTTACCATTTTCTGCTCTAAAACAGGAGAAAATTGTAGCCAGGCTTTGCTTTGGGCCCTATGCAGTCCCTGCCTGGGGTCAAACCGTGTTAAACCAAAGGAGAGTGAGTGCTGCCATAGCTCAGGTGCAAAATCCTGTTTTGGGGTTGGGAGCACACCTCACAGTGTTTTCGCTGTCCCTGCAGGAACGGGCACTTGTTGATGCACCAGAAAACCGGCTTGCGCCTATTCGGGCTCTTTTCTACCCAAACTGGACCTGCTTCGCCGGACGCTCCCCGTGGCTGCCTCCTCCCCGAGCTCTCGCCTCGCCTCCGAATTCTCAGGAAGCGCTGCTTCTTCCAACGCCTGCACTGTGAGAAATCCCAGCAGAGCCCCTGCAACTGCGCCGGTGGCAAAAACCCCATGGAAGAGCACAGGGGAGCTGAGATTTTGGGAGGTTGGGAAGCGCCCCGAGCTCCTCCTGAGTCCCTGGGACCCCTTCCTGGTGATGCCCCCATCCCCACTGGTGCCCCCCAAAGCAGTGAGCCCCCTCCAAGCGGAGTTTCAGCACCTGCTCCCCTCAACTCCCCGGCCCATGGGGTGCAAACACCCAAAACGCTGCACCCCAATGCCGGGGCGTTTCGGCAGGGGAGGAGACCCCAGGACCGCAGCCATGATGCGTGGGGCTGAGAGACTCCATGCTTGGCCAGCCCTGGCGTGGAAGTAACTTTTCCGGGACGTCTGGGCCAGAAATCGGCGCTTTTGAGCCCAAAAAAGAGAAGAGTGAAGATGAGAGGACACCAGGAATTTGGGTTCAAGTCTTGGTATTTAAAGGGGATTTGGGTTGAAGTCTTGGTGTTTAATGGGGATTTGAGTTCAAGTCTTGGAGTTTAATGGGAATTTAGGTTAAAGTCTTGGGTACAGGAATTTGGGAACAGTGACTCGCAGGACGGATTGGTATCCCTGTGGATTGACCCTATGTCTGTGTGTAAAGGTGTGCAACGCGGGTGACGCCGATGCTCCCAAACCATCGCCGGAGACACCCGGAGGTGGAAACCCCACGACGGCGCCTGGGGACGTGGCGGTGGCACCACTGGTGATCCAGGTCTCCGTTCCTGTGGTGGCTCCAAGCAGAACGGGGAGCGAGGTAGGTGCAGGACCGTTCCTTTAATTATTATTATTGCAGGGTTTAATTATTGCGCAAAACCCCTTCATTAGCTGTTAACTGCTTTATTGGGCGAGTGGCACTGCCTTGGCCAGCAGCTTTCTGTTAAAGCTCCCTTAAAACCCCCAAATTACATTCAAATCACCCTGCGCTAACGAACTGGGTGGTAATTACGGCTCGGTAAAGGATCCAGGCTCTGAGTAATTGATTGGAAATCTGTAATTTCCTGTAACTGAATCAGTAACCATCAATTGAATAAAGTGGGACGTGTCAGTGATGTGATCCATAAGGGAAATCCGAATTAAATACGACCCATAAGAGGAATCCGAATTAGATACATCCATAAGGGAAATCTGAATTAATTACATCACATAAGGGAAATCCAAATTAAATATGACCCATAAGGGAAATCTGAATTAAACACAATCCATAAAGGAAATCTGAATTAAATATGACCCATAAGGGGAATATGAATTAAATAAAATCCGTAAAGAAAATCCGAATTGAATACAATCCATAAGGGGAATCCAAATTAAGCAAATTCCATAAATAAAATTTGATCTCAGATTGGAAATCTCAGCAAGAAGCGGCGCTTGCCCCCCCAGAGCCCTGTGCTGAGGTGCCCCAGTGTCCCAGTCAAGCAGATTTCTGCTCCGTTTCTCCTCTTTTCCACCCTTGATGGTGAATTTCAGCGCCCAATTTCACCCAGACGAGGGTAATTGGGCGGCCGTAACTGGGGATTGGTGAGGGTGGGGATGCCAAGGGTGCAGAATGATCTGAATCTGGGGGGTTTTGGTGTCTTTCAGGCTGAGCCAAGGGCGCCCTTGGGCTCTGTCTGCTGAGGGACAACCCCAAAATCAGCGTCCAGCCGTGAGTGGTGGTGACTCCCCACTTAGCAACCTTATTAAAGGCGCCATGTCATCATTACTAATGCCACAAATGTTACAAATCCAGTTCACATCCCCTACCAACTTTTGGACATCGTTCAGTGTTTTTATTTCTGTTCGAATTTGCAATTTTTGAGGGCTAATCTGTGTTTTAGTAATCTCCCAGCTCAGGTATTTCCAGGGTCCAATTTGTCAAACTTTTCCAGGTGCAATTCTAAGGCCTCTCTGCGCTAG
>NW_010207783.1:0-55081 GCF_000695765.1 Mesitornis unicolor
CTCCCCATCAGTCACTGAGGGAGAGCGTGCCTCCAGCAGGACGGGAGCGTGGGAAGGACCGGGGAGAGTAACGCTGCCTCCATGCAGAGATGATTTAAAAGCTTTAAATAAATGTTGCATGTAATAAACCCAACTTCTTATCTATCATAAAAAGTAATGGATAAAGAAAGACCAATTGCCAGCGCTATAAATCAAGATTCTACGTTAGGCTAATGCTATCCCCACCGACCCTGGCTCCCGTAAGGCTTTACATCATCGCAGCTCTGATGGATGATGCACGTTTGCAAATCAATCGCTCCATCAGATCTAACCCATCTCTGGAGCTACCACGGGTGCCTCTGACGTGCTCGCACCAGAGCCTTGTTTCCCTCTCGCCCCAGCCTGTTCCTGCTCTGGTCCTTTCCCTTCTGAATCCCGGCATCGCCAGTGGCAGCGCGGGCTGAGCGATGTGGTACCCACGGACCTGGGCTGCAGCGTGCGGTGGTGTCCTCATCCCCTTTCACAACACGGTGAACCACTTCTGGTCCCATTTGTATGCTCCAGGCCAATACCTGTTCCTCTGTAGCCCACCTGTAGTAACAAGAAGTTATTCAGGGTTCTGGCTTAAATCTCATGTGGTTTAGATCACGTTCATTTTGGGGATGATGCTCTTTTTTGCAGGAGTGTGTCTTGTATAGCCAGATCTCTGCACAGTAGCTTCTCTGGGCCAGGTGACAGCAGCTCTTCAGTCCCTGACAGCAAAGTGCTGGAGATAATATTCAGACAAAGGAAGATGGAGTGATTTATTACCACTCAGATCCTTTTTATAGCTTGGATATTTTATAATGGGTTCTTAAATTCCTCGTAGGAAGTTACTTGGTCCTCAAGGCTACAGAAAAGCCTTGTTAAATCATTGCTTAATTAGAAGCAAAATTCTTTTACAGCTGGTCTTGGGTTTGTGCCACATACGTTCTTAGCAGAGGATTATTGCAAACTGATACCTGATAAAAGCATATTAGTCTGTTATCTGTAGGAGTGTGTCTATAAAACACCGTAGCCATTGGTACTCAGTGTTTTTTCCCCATGGCCCAGGCCACCTGAGAATCAACTGTCCTCAAAACGCAGCGATCATTATCCCAGCCACGCTGAAGGGGCACCCGGGGCTTGGCTGACCAAGGCAGGACCTCGCTTGCTGCAGGACAGCAAGTCATGAGTGAAGGCAACTCAAAGCTTTCACTTTTCCCTGGCCGAGGAAGCCCAGAATAAACAGCAAAGCCCTCTGAGGCAACTCTAAGTAGGGCTTAGGGATTAACTGTAAAGTCCCTCGTCCTCTGAAGCGTGTCCTTTAGTAGTGGCAAAGCAAGCTAATGGTCTCCGTGCTTTTTCCCCTGTTTTGACTTTTCTGTTAGCTTTTTCTCCCAGCCGTTCTGGGTATGTGGTAAACCAACATCGAAGCTAGATCTCTAATCTCATGCAGAGAGGACTTCAGCTGGGTTTTTGTTTTCAAGGCATGAATGCCTTACTGTAGCTCTCTGGTTTAGCAGTTAACTGCGACTTCCCTGTTCCGCTTGGAGTGGTTTGCACTTCAACTTACACCTTATAAAAGCAGGTTGTTTTGTTAAGGAATAACCTTTCCAGCCCAGTTTCAAAATATCTGTCCTGGGGGAGCTGGGTAAACTAATGCTATTTTTCTGCAAAAAAAGAGACTTCCCTAAAGCAGGGAGGAAATGGCTACAGAGAAGCAAAGCAGGCCAGTAACCTTTAGCAAAAGGACAGGAAAAAGATTCTTTGCAACCTCTGTTGTCATTATAGAAGTGAGAAAAAATACCTACTGGGAGCTACAGGTTGTTCTCCAGAGGTAGCACAGAGCCCAGGTGGACTTTGAGCTGTGGAGATCTGGCTCAGGGTAACCGGATGAAGCTCTGCTGAGTCACAGAAGTGCTTTCAGAAGTCACTTGAACAGATCCTAGCGAGAGATGTGGGTTTCAGGACGTCCTGGGTAATCTGTATAAAATACTGGGAGTCTGCGGGCTTCCTACCAGCCTTCCTGGGTAAGAAAAAAGCACTGGAGCCAGGGAGTTTGAAGGTAGGAAACTTGGTGGGAAGTTGCCAGCTAAGTTATGCTCAGGATTAAGAAGATGAGCTTAAGTGATTTGTTTATTTTTATCCAGCTACATATGCTTCCCAAGTACAGCCTTCATTCTGGCACCAGTGGCAGTCAGCAGCAGTGTTGTGTGCTCATCCAGGGCTTTACTGAGTTCAGAAACTAATCAGAAACTTTGCTATTTTCCAACTTAATCTTTAAAAACTGGAGTTTTGCATCTCCAGACCCCTTTGAGCTTTCTGCCTCAGGCTTGCCACCAAGCAATAGAAGTAGCTGCTGTTTTAGGATCTGATCTGCAAAAGTTATATTCTGTGCAAGATGTAGTTCTAGCAGAATAGAGGGGCAGGTGGCCATAGGATATGGATTGAGAACCACCTCCTCTGCTGGAAAACCTCGCAGTAATTCCTTGGGAGCAATGCTGCCATTTCCTAGCCTCACGTCCTCATTCTCCTGCTGTACATAGTACAAACTATGCTGTCCATAGTTTCTTGTGTAGATGAGCAGTTTTGATCCCGTTCCTTCTCAGCCAGCCACCTTTTAAACATGGCAGTTAGGTGTTTTGTGTTTATTTCTCCTACTTTTAGCTGCACCACTTTCATAAAAGCTCTGCAATTACTGCACCATCTTCTGACAGCAAATGCACGTGAGTGCTCGTTGACTGAGGCAGTGGCTATCTAATCTGGACTTCCTTTTCCAGGTATTTCCCATGCCTGCTGCCGGTTGTTTCAGAGCCCTGTGAGAATGCTGTGCTACACAGGTACCCTCTGTGCTTGCCAGCCAGCCCGTGCAGTGTCCTGCAAGTCTTAGATTTAGCTCCCTGTAGTCTCCTTGTCTTGTGCTGGAGGAGAGGTGATCACTGCAGGCTCCTGGTTAGCAATCCCTGTAAGCTGTGAGTTCTGAGAAGTCCTCATCCTCTGCTAATACCCGCTCTAGACATAGCATAGAAAACAGCTGGAGGCTTGAGTATTTCCCTCCTCTCCAAATGTGACATTTCTCTCCAATGTGTGGGCCACTTGCTTTCTTGAGACGGGAATTCATTCCTCGCATCTGGCTGCGATAACGGCGCAGAGGAACAAGCTGCTGTTGTCCAACTCTTTTGTGTATTCAGAGCTGTGCAACAGGGATGGGCTGATGGAGGCGGTGCAAGTGCTTTGGGTCTGGACTGGCTGATAAAATGTCTTCTTGGTTCAGCCAAAATGAGCTGGGGAGCCGTGTAAGTCAATAGGAAGTAGTTTCTTGCATGCAGGAACCGACTCAAATGGAGCCTGTGATGGCATGAGTATTGATGCTGGTAAGTGCTTTGGGACCTGGTATCTCCTTTGCTCTGGTTCTTTTGGCAAATAACATATTAAGGAGTTAATATGAGCAGTAATGCGGGCAGAGGTAAGTTTGTGATGATAACAGACCTTATCTTTCCTGAGTGATCAATGTAGCCCAGGAGTTTTCTTTAAATTACGGAAAAGGTTCACAGTGAATAGGTGAGGGGTCTTTATTTTTACCATGTGTTGAGCTGGAAGGTCTCAGAGACCACAGGACATTCAGTACTGAAACGTGGCTGCTGTTGGAACAAGGATCTGGAAATTACCCAGTGTATGTCATCTTTAGTGGAGACTGGATGCTGACGTGTGTCTCTCTTCTAGGTTTAACTGGAGTGAGCTGATCCCTCTGCGGTTATGGGGTCGGACCCTAGGCTTGCAGACAGCAAACTCGCAGTTCCTCCTGGAAGGGATGCCTTTCCGCATCTTTGGAGGGTCAATGCACTACTTCCGAGTCCCCAGGGAATACTGGGAAGACCGAATGCTTAAGATGAAAGCATGTGGCTTAAACACCCTCACCACGTAAGTGTCTGTACATCTACCTTGCAGCCTCTCCCCTTTTCCACAGCAGTTGGTGGAACTTTGTCATTCATTCCAGTGGGCCATACCAGTGCCTTTCTGTCCTTGTTACGATGAGAAAAGCCACGCTGCCCTAACTCTGCATTTCAGGTACGTGCCATGGAACCTCCATGAACAAGAAAGAGGGAAGTTTGACTTCAGTCGAAACCTGGATCTCGAGTATGTGGTACAGACAGCTCTATTATTCAATACTCCTGTTTGGAGGGGAGGGTGTGCATGTCAGTTCTGGATGAAAATGTCCTTTCCATCTTCTGAAGCGAAGCCTGTACCTTGGTCAGGCACAGGAGAATCTAATTTCCTCTGCTGCTTTCTGGTTTAGTACCAATCCAGTATAGTTGCTTTAGCAAGCAATTCTTGTCTGGTACCTAAATTTTGCGGTGGTTGGTGTATTGGGAGCACACGGAGTAGGGATTCTGCAGTCAGACAGTAATTACGTTTCTGGATCTCTAGGGCCTTCCTTTCACTGGCAGCTAAAAATGGACTGTGGGTGATTCTGCGTCCTGGACCTTACATCTGCTCTGAATGGGACCTTGGTGGTCTGCCCAGGTAAGTGTGTAAATCGTTCATCTAAGGCAACCATTTGGGACTGTGGCAAAAATCACCAAGACCTCTGATCATACAGTTGAGCCTCCTCCAGTGATTCTGAATGGCTGGCTGTTAGGTGGGAATATTTCTTTCCCGTGTCCCCAAAGCAGGTGAACACCCATTATGTTACTTGACTGTCTAATATGAATAGTATTTGCAGCTTGATGGAAAAATTTGATTCATCTGAGGTCCATTTTAAAAGTCCTGCTAGAACATACATACTACATGGCTGGCAGTAGTAAAGACCCATAACTTTTTCAACCTCCTGCTGCATTTTCTGCTGAAGCACAGAGCTTGTTGGTAAGAGGCTCTGAAAGCTGAGTTGAATACATCAGCATTGCGCCTTGCCTGGTTACCAGATCCCAGTGGAACCAGTGCCAGGTTACGTACCGCTTGTTTTCCTTACCTTCACAGAGCATAAACCTCAGTGGAGACACTTGACAAAATTTAGGGCTTCTTTCTTTTATCCTTTTCAATTTTTAGCATGCCTTTGGGATCAGTCTTGTAAATCAGCAGTAGAAACTATGGGAACAATTATCGGAAGTTTTGGGTTGAGCGATGATTGGGGTTTTATGAGGGAGCACTTGTTTGTAGAGTGAAAGATCAACGATTCCTGCCCAGACGTGACTTGGTGTCGGTGGGTGGTGGTACCTCAGGCAGTCTTGACACTAAAAGGTTCTGTTTGCTGCTTTTCTCATAGTTGGCTCCTGCGAGACCCAGAGATGCAACTGAGGACAACGTACAAGGGCTTCACAGAGGCTGTGGATGCCTATTTCGATCATCTGATGCCCATTGTTGTCCCTCTTCAGGCAAGTACCATCCATCACCCTCTGTCCTCAAGTGGGGCCTGTCTGCACAGCTGAGTGTGAGCTGTGTGCGACGGCAGTGGGTTGAGGCATCACCCTTTGGTTATGCATAGACTTTGGGAGGATGAGAGGGTCCACTGGAGACTCATGCATCTTTCCTGCAAGCCAGGGCTGCTGTGATTTTGGTCCCTCTGATCAGAAATCATGGTGAACAGCTTCTCCTTCTTGTTCCTAACAGTACAAGAAAGGAGGTCCCATCATTGCAGTGCAAGTGGAGAATGAATACGGTTCCTACGCCAAAGACCCAAACTACATGACCTATGTTAAAATGGTAATGTTGACACATTTACTTGTTTCTGCGGTGAATCTCTCATAAACCACCTTCCTTACAGTATTTTCTTTCTTCTGAATAACTTTTGAATATGGCTTCAGAAACCCTTGAAAGCTTCAGTGCATAACCCAGCTGCATTTCCCTTGACGTTTCTTCCTGAAGTGGCATATGACCCTCTCAATACTGATGTGTCTGTGTTCTTACCTTTTCCAGAGAACAGGATGATGGGGAAATGGGGGAGTGTTTGTCATACATAGCTGGCCTTGAAGAAGGTATCTCCTGCTGGTCCTGTTTTGCTTTGCTTAGATGACATTAGAGAAAGCTTTCTCTTTGTCTCTGTTGAACTTCCTGGGAGGAAGGAAGCCACCAGCAAACTCCTAAACTTGGGTAATGTGGAGCTCAGCATCAGGCAGGTTAATTTGCCTAAGCCTCCCTTACCTTTGTCAGAGACAAGAGCGTGCCCTGGCTCCTGCCTCTGAACTGAGTGATAAAGAGTTGGCTGGTGCTCAAGGAGGCCGGGTTATCCCAGTGCATTTGGCACGAGCCTGACCTGTTCGTTTGCCCCCAGCACCATTGCAAAGCAGACAGTTAACAAGATCCACAGTGTGCCTTACAAAGTTTCTTGTTGAATTTCTTCTCACTGAACGCTCAAAAACGTTGCTGCACGTGAGAGAGGTTACCCATCCGGTGGCGTGCACATGCTATGAAGTGTATGTTTTTCTGCTACAGCATTATCAGATCCTTCTGAGACTTTCTGGGTACCCCAGCTTCACCCTGAGCACCCTGAGGTTAGCTCTGGCCCAGGTTGTCCTGTTGCTCCAGGTGTACAGAGGCTCTACAACCAAAGAAATCGTGTGGCAGGAGCCCTAATCTGCTTAGAGCGGTGCTTGCTCCTGCGCTAACTCCATCTTGTGGAGTGATTTAACATTGTTTAGAAGGTTCAATGTGAAGCGTACATAAAAACAAGTTAAGGACTTGGCAGTCTGAACTGATAATGTCAAAACTGTCTGTTTTATCTACATAGTTTCCCTCCCTGTGTTCTACCAGTGGCAAGCAAATGGCTTTCAGAGCCCTAAACGAGTGGGGCACAGAGACTCTGTTGTGTCTGAACAGCGTGCAGACTCGGTGCTTGCTTTTCCGTATCGCAGTGATGAAAGAGCCTGTGATGTTTCACAGACTTGTCAGAACAGATAATGCTTCCTTGCCAGGCCCGTGAGTGTATTTCTGCAGCGCTGTTTCATCATATTCTGGTATTCTGTGCGATTTACATCTGAGGAAGTGTATTATAGTGGTTAAAGATGAAAATGTGGGAAAGCAGGATTTGCAGGGCTTCCTTTTTGGTTGGAGTGGGATCTAATGAGAGGTGGAGCTCATAATCCTTGTTCTGGTTTGGGCCTTGAGCTTTGAATGTGGCAAGTTGCTGAATTCATCTCTGCATCTAGCATACAAAATAATGTTGCAACCTTCCTGGAATTAATATGCCTGTTAAAAACCCCCAGCAACTCTCACAAAACCTCAAATCCGGGTCCTTATCTCCCATTTTAGGTGCAGTGCCTTTACCTCCCAATACGTTTAGGCCACGAAAGGGTGCTGTGTCACACTGTACGTGAGCTGGGATTAGCAGAGCACACACCTGGGGCTGCCTCAGATGCCGTTTCTATTCCTGGTTTCTCTGCTGCACCCTGAAATCCTGTAACGCATTTCAATGCGTGGCAGCTCTCTGCTGTTTCTCCATTTTATGCTTGTATTTGAAAGGAAGCAAGTAACCAGGCTGCCTTAACTCTGAATTGGGTCTGTCTTTAAACTCTGCATTGTAATGCTTCTCCAGTGTAGACCTTGTGTGATGCTAAAGTCTGGGTGCTCAGGGCATGTAGGTATGTGCGGTATGCAAAGGCTGCTTTAAACACACAGCACACGTTAACTGGGTGGTACATGGCATGGGTCACACTCCTGTGTCTTTCTCCCCATTTTACAGTTAGTAATGTAGAATTAAGAGATGGAAGGCTTGTTTTCAAAGCTCCTTGAAGGTGAAGGAGTGACTTCCAATGTGATTGCCTAACCACATCTGTAAGAGAAAAACTCCTAATGAGAAGAACCCTGTGTGTGCATATGTATTTTAAAAACCTTAGAGTCCTGTTTCATACCGTGCTGTGGTATTGAAGAACCAGTAAATTCATTCAGAGAACATAGGTACCTGAGCTGTCCTGTGCTGGCATTCACTGGCAAACCACCTATTTTCTCCTTTCAGCTCCCATTGCTAGGCAGGAAGGGTGAGTTGCTTTTCTTTTTCTTCCTCCACCTGAAGCCCTCTTTCGATGGAAAGCAGTGAGGCTGTTTATTAAACGGATCTCCTGAAGTTTGATGCATCAGTGAGAAATGGATCCAGCTTTCTAAAACAAAACAAGTTGGTTTTAGTTGTCTTTAAGCTGGAAAAAGTAGGTAGGGATGCTTCAGGAGGAGATGTCGCAGGAATGATACTTCTTACCAAGTCACTACCAGTTTCAAGCTGTCTTGAGAAGGTGATAATGCACTTTAATGCTTTAATATCCTGACAAATACTAACCTCAGGCTGTTAACACAATGGTTTTTCCTCTTTTTTTAATTTAGGCCTTGCTAAACAGAGGGATTGTGGAACTGTTAATGACCTCGGACAACAAGAATGGGCTGTCCTTTGGCTTAGTGGAGGGAGGTAAGTGCTTGTGGGAGAGCACGGTAAGACTGTTCTTTGGGGCAGCCTTTGAATGAGAGCAGGAGGCTACATTAAACAAGTACCTCAGCAATTACTACTAGTAATAACTTATTATTAAGGTATCTGGTGTGCAATTAAAAGGAGAGGAAAGTAATGCATCAAAGCCTTGATTCTGCACTGTAACACGGTGTAAGGTCAGCAGTGGTTTGTGGGGCAGCCCCATCTTCCCAGCGAGCTTGCTCTGGGGTGTGCAGCCTTTGGTAGGCAGGCGAAGGAGGGCATCGGGTGGGCATAATGCGAAAGGATGTGCGTTTGCCCTTTCCCTTTTAAAAAGTGTAATTCTCCTAAATGTTTAAAAACGCTGCTTAGCACCCTGCCTGCTTTTCACTGTGAGGAAATGGAGGTACAGCTGTTTGAGTTTCACTGTGCCCTAAATCTGGCTGTTTGGGGCACAGCGTGATACTGATTCTCAGCTGAGATTTACTACCTACTTGGCCTCTGGTCTCTCCTGTGTTTCTGCCAGTTGCCTGCCTGAGTAGTAATTGCTTTCCTGAATGAAGAGTTTAGTTTGTGAGCGCTCCTGTCATCACTCAGTCATAAATACTGTTAACTTTCTCATCTCAGGCATGGAGATGATTAAAGGGAAAGACTTTTCTCTCCTTTTGGTTTTTTTCCTCCTGTTGATTTTATTTGACAGCATGGGAGGGACACACTCGGCAACTCTGAAGCGCAGGGGCCTTCACCAGTGTGGTGCTCTCCTCAGTTGTATGGTTTCTGGTGTGCAGCAGTTTTCAGCCTTGACCACACAGAGTCACTGTAGCCCTGCCAGATTGCCGTGCAGAAGGGCTGGTGTGGAAATCCCTCTCTATCCCTCCCCATCCTCTGTGGGAATGTTGACTGCCTCAGCGCTCGCTGGTGTTTGGAGTTGTCTTTTCCAGCACCTTGCGTGCTGAGAGCTCTTTGATACCAATTTGCCTCTTTCCATGTCACAGCAGTCTGCTCATTAGAGTCAACATGTCAAGCAGTCAGATGCATGGAAGAAGTCGGGCTCAAAGTGGTACAACAGGAAGGTGGCAGAACAAAATCCACTGTAGAAACACATAACAAAACAGAGAAGACTCCGTGCTGGAGTTGAAAACTGATGTGATTTTGTTCATTCTGTTCATCAGTTGTGTACTGATTTCTTTCAAAGAAGCATTTGTATGTTCCTGTTAATGCCAGGAGCAGTGAGGCTGGGTTATACAGCATTGTAGCCCTTGTTGCAGCACATTTTCAGAGGATGAGAAGGAAATCGTTTATTCTGTTCTCCCACCAGGTTTGCCTGTGCCAAATTCTTCAGCTCAGCACACTGCAGAGGTCAGCCTATTAAAATCGAGGTATAAATAGCGAGAAGCGAGCTTTTGCTTCTGTAAATACCCTGTTTGAAGTGCTCTGTCTGACACAACTGGGGCTGGATTTGATACCAGATACTTGTAAGGAGTCAGGTTTTAATACAGAATCATATCACTGCTCTTGCATTTTCCAAGTTTCTTGGCTCGAAAAGTACAAAGATGGTTGAAACGTGTGCCAGGGGCTGGGACGCTGACACCAGATTAGTGTCTTCTAAAGCACCAGCTCCTGCAGACAGCTCTTCCTGCTCCCGTGCTCGAAGGCCATGCAGTGATTTTTGCTATCCATGCAGCACACACAGACTGGTTGCTGCACAGGGCAGAGGCATAGATCAGTCAGATAATTTCAATTTCTCTCTGGTTCCCTTGTTCTGCGGTTTCTCTCACCCACCCCCACAGACATGACAAGCTGTAAGATATTGCCTGGGTAGCAGTTCCTGCAGGTAAAGCCTGGGAGATCAGCGTGGCATCCAGATATGACTTTCTAATATTAAGTTTGCCTTTATTTGGTGCCTTTTATCTGAGGATCTCCAGATGCTTTGTAGCCTCTAATTAAAGCTTGTGACACCCCATGAGCTGCTCTGATGCTCTCTCTTTCTAGTATCTCTGAATAGTAGAGCTAAAAAGATGGCCTGCAAGTATTCCACTGTGTGCTGCAGTCCTGTTAGATTCTGCATACTGAGTGAAGACTTTGATGGGAAATTTCCAAGGAGGTCGTATTGGTGCTTCAAAAGATGTTCCAGTTCCCTCTGAGCTTGTGCTGGGCTGATGCCTGAGGAGTCGGTCCCCATGGCGTTTTCTACATGTCTAAATTAATAAAAGCTTTTTCTTTTCCCAATAGCACTGGCCACTGTTAACTTTCAGAAGCTGGAACCTGGGCTACTGAAATATCTGGACACGGTACAGGTAAGATGCAGAAAACCTTCATCTAGATTTTCCAGGACGGCATTAGAAATGAAGCACCGATAGTTGGTTTTGGTTTCATGTGTTGGCTTGGGGCTTTTTTTTGAACGAATGTTTGGCCTTCCTTCTCATTAGGCCAAATCCTTCTGGAATCAGTGATGGTTTCTCTAGAAAGTGAAGGAGGTTTTAAGTATGCTGTTGTCCAGCACCTTCTTAAAGGCTTTGCCTTCAGCTGTGGCCTGTGTTTAGCTGTTAGGGATTAGATTTCTTCACACTTTCAAGTGTTGATACCCAGTAGCATCCTGCTTTGCAATTGTCAGGCCTCTTTCTTGGAAGTTCAATCATCTTTTTCCCAAACTCTCTTTACCTTGATGCTGTGGATGCCATCGAGAGCATGTTTGAAAACTACAGCTTTCAAACGCAGTTCTTTCAGGTACACTGTGATAGGTGTTTCAGTCATCTCCAATACCTCATATTCAGTGTAAATATGTGAAGTTGTATTAATGGCATGCTGTGCAGAAGAGAGGATTGGCTCCACTGTGCACTTGGTCCTGTTTCTGCAGCAGAACTGCTCAGAGGAACACTTTGATTTCTGATACTTTTCCACAGTAACTTCACAAAGCGCAGTCCCAGGCCTTCTCTGCAGCCCAGCCTACCAGACATTTTAACAGTGCTCACTGCAGGAAAACACTCGTATTTAATGTGTCACTTGAGCATCTCTAACCCCCTGTGCTGTCAGAGATGTGAACCAGGGGCAGGGAATTGCCTAATGAACACTTGATGCAAAAAATACCTTGATTGTGTGGTGAGGGAGCAGTGAGGGAATAACAAGTTTTGGTCTTTGGTGACAGGTTCTTTCTCTCTTTGCATCCTCTGTCCTCTCCTTGCCCTGTGGCTCTGCTTGCTCCAGCTGTCAGCCTGGAAAGATGTGAACATCTGACATCTGCCCCTGGCCGTGATCGATTCTCTTCTGATCCCTTCCCTTGGCTTGTGCCTGGGCTGTGGAGGGAACCCTTGCTGCTGGCGTGGTGAACGCTGAATCCTACTGCTTTAAGTTGATTTCTTTTCCTGTACAGGCTAAAGAGGCTCTGCTGCGTGTGCTTTCACCTTCCCTAGGTTCTACAAAATTCCCCAAGCCCTACAAATGAATACAAGGCGGCACATTCCCCACCAACTGAATGCAGCATGGCCCAATAAGAGCAGCTCCTCCTTTGCCACACTTACTAATTACAAGATAGGAAGGCTGTAATTCGTATTTGTAAAGATTATGAAGCTGTTATCTTGCAGTCTTTTATTGCAGAGGGTGATAAAACTCCTTCTTTGACTACTTTACTGGGGACGGATTGATTAAACATATTTCCAAGAGCTGCACTGAGCCTGGGACAATTAGAGTATTACAGGCACCTGCGGTTGTTTTCTCCTAATGAAACACGAGTTTCTTTAATGCCACTTACCTTGGCCATTTCGTGTGGCATCAGATAAAGCCCCTATCAAATGAAGGGCAAAATTGCCTTGACTAGAAATAAATACCATGAGGAGGCAGTGCCAGCCAGGCTGAGCACTCGTGTCCCGTCCGGTATGATGGGGCAGGGTGGATTTGTACAGGAGCTGAGGGAGCTGGCAAGCGGTGACAAATAGGAAGCAATTGCTTTGTGTGCAGAGCTTTTTTTAATGAAGACCTAATTCCTGCAAAGGCTAATTCTTTCCTGCCAACGCCATATGCAGCATTAAAAAGGCATTAAGCTGCTAAGGTCTGCTGTTCCTACCTTGGCAAGCTTTGGCTGCAGCGCACCTGCAAATCTCAGCTGGCAGTGGCGTAGCTAATAAGCAGACATTTATAAATGTGTATTTCTAGCAGAAGCTAAACAGTGGCAGTCGGTTTGCCGTCTTGTTGCAGTTCGACCAAACAACAGTATCCAAATATAGTGTGCTGTGGTTTTTGCTTCGTGCCTAGCTTTGCTTTGTGCTTTGCTTGCCTGTTTTGGGCATTGCTGGCCCAAGTTGTCTTGTTCCTCATTTATTCAGAGCTCCTTGGCTGCTTTATTTTATGCCAGCTTGAGAAGAAAACACTCTTGCAAACCACGTCGCCAAACTGCATTTGAACAACGCTTTTCTAGAAAACAGGGATGAGCTCAAGACTGCTCTGTCTCCGTGTTAACTCCTTGTTTGTGTTTTGGTCCAGAGAGATCAGCCAAAGATGGTGATGGAGTACTGGACCGGATGGTTTGATAACTGGGGAGGCCCCCACTATGTCTTTGACGCAGACGGTGAGCACCATGTTCTTGTCTTGCTTGAAAGCGAAATTCCTGCTCGAGTACATGGGCTTTACCCTTTTTCCCCGATAGGAGAGGTATATTTGAACGTATTAATATGTACCAATATATCAATAGAGGTGCTGCCCTTAGGGCAAAATACAAATCACAGTACAAATGACTGTGGTTACACAGGCGTGACTGACTGCCAAGGAGCAGAATGTTTGTGTCTGCTTTGCATTACTGGACGAGCGTTAGCCTAGCTTCTTGGTCTGTGGCCTTCCTTTACAGAAATGGTGAACACCGTAGCAAGCATCCTCAAATCAGGAGCATCCATCAATCTCTACATGTTCCACGGAGGCACCAACTTTGGCTTCATGAACGGCGCTCTGGCGGCTGATGAATACAAGGCAGATGTCACCAGCTACGGTGAGTTTTCTTCCACTCTCTTGCCCACACGCTCACTGCCCTTCAGACTTGGCTTCATGTTGTCTCCACATTGGGTCTTCTTTCCAGGGAAAGATGGTGATCCAGGATAGCATCCTGGTTTTAATTTCACTAAGTCAAATTGTACCATAAAGCTCTTTTCATCACAACAGCCCGTTGTTAAAATTGTTAATTGTTGACTTTATCGTGTGTGAAATTCTGGACACACTCCAGTTAGATCTCCCAAACTATTCTGCTGCTCGGTGAGCTCCAAATTAAGCAACTCTGTGGCTGTCTAGCTACATTCACAGTGATAAAAGTATACAGGTTTCCGTAATACAGACAGTGCCAAGAAAACTGTCTTGGGCTTTTACTTCCTTGATGACATGAAGGCTGCCCCAGAGCTGCTGTATATTCTTTAAAACAGATGTGCTGCTTTTTCAGATTATGATGCTGTGCTGACAGAAGCTGGAGATTATACATCCAAATTTTTCAAGCTCCGACAACTCTTCAGCATGATTATTGGTAATTATAAACCCAAGAACCAAAATACTGTCCTACCTACTGTATTAAATCAGAGACTTGTTTAAACTGACCCTTCTGCTGCAGCCCTGTGGCTCCAGTTGATAGTCTGGCTGGGTGCTTTTTGGGAGGGAGGACCAAAGGAGGTCTGAAAGGACCTTAAATCTGTGTTGGCTTTTTGCATCTGAAGTAGTTCTTCCATCTTTCTCTTTTTGCACCACAGGCCAGCCTCTTCCTCTCCCTCCCATGATTGAAAGCAAGGCATCCTATGGTGCAATCCTGTTGCATCAATATATCTCTCTCTGGGACGTGTTACCATCTCTTTTACAGGTAGTTCCACCAATTTTAATGCATCTCAGAACTAAAAGGCATCACTTCTTAGGTGGAAAAGGTCATTAGTGCACTGGCTTGTTAGCCCATGAGGATAAGGTTGGAAATGTTCTGTTAAGTATATGGAAAGGAGGCAAATCTTGTATCTCCCCTTTTTTACTGCTACTTCTGTTCTCCTGGAATTCCAGTTTTGCAAGTCCTTGGCTCCCTTTTCTGGTACCTTATCTTCATTGCTGTAGCTTTCATAGAGCCACAAGGTAATTCAGGTTGGGACAGGCCTCTGGAGCTTACAGGGTAAATGTAACCTGCAGCAGAGTGAACACCTATCTTAAATGAATTGCCCCTACGTGGCCTGTCAATGCTGAGAGGCCACTTCTGCTGTTTAATGTCTTTCTCCTTTGCAGCCCATTAAGTCAGAGCTTCCCGTTAACATGGAGAATCTGCATGTAAATGATAGCAGTGGGCAGTCATACGGATACGTGCTCTACGAGACTGTCATATTTGGTGGTGGTCAGCTGCATTCAAGGGACCACATCCGTGACCGAGCACAGGTAAGGAGCGGAGACTGTGAATAACTTCAGTCAGATGTAATGGGATGATGGGACTTAGGTACAGCTGATTCAGCGACGCAGTTACGGATGCTGGATTCTAGTTGCATTTCCTCCCCAAATACAACTTCAGTATCCTATGCACCATGATTATAATGTAATTGATGAGAAGCTGCTCTCCTGTGCTCTGTTCTGCAGGTGTTTGTTAACACCATGTATGTTGGTGAGCTGGACTACAACACGGTGGAGCTCTCCCTTCCTGAAGGACAGGTAAGCAACTGGAGACTGCTCACAGCAATAGTATGTGGATAACAGAACCAAGACCTCTAAAAAGGCATCGCTCTCAAGGCCTGACACAGCAAACAGTTGTTATACCCCAACCAGACACTATTTCACTAGTGAAATACAGTGTGATTTCACTGCCAAGTTGCTATCTGTGATTGAGAAGTGGTTTTTGGATACTTCTCCATGGAGAAAATTCAAGTCATTGTAGTCCTTGCTGCACAAAATTTGCCAGCCTTCCTGCTGCACCCACAAACTGCACACATGGAGTACCAGTACCCTGCAGATCGAGTCCCTCTAGGTTTCTTCTTAGCAAAAAGCAGGTTTTAAGAAGCTTTTGCCTATACTAGTTGTTCTTACAGGAGAGCTATATGACATAAGCCTCCACACTATGTCAGACTCCATTCCTGGCTCTGTGGGTGGCATCAAAATGGTATTTAAAAATTCAACAGAAAAAGGAAAAGAGAACTTTTAGGCTGAAAATTCCTCAGTGGCATCATTATTTATAGCTGAAAGATAGGGGACACTGTTCTGTAACCACCCAGAACTTAAAAGTAAACACATAAATGGCAACTGCCAAAGGCATTGGTGCCACCTCCCCTCTTAACCACCTCCCCTGACCTCAGGGTCAGGGTTTTGGCTGGTACAGCACATGCTGCGCCCTGCTCCAGCTGATGCTCTTCCTTTTTGTTTTACAGGGATTCAGGCAGCTAAGACTCTTGGTAGAGAACCGCGGTCGCGTCAATTATGGCCTGGCACTGAACGAACAGAGGAAAGGTAAGTTAAGGTCTTTGTTCTCAAACTGGCGTAGATAGTGCTCCGAGTTTAAACACTACAGGAGCAGATTTGACTAAAAAGTTCAAGCCTATCACACACAGTTGTGTAGCTGGAAGAGGTTAAACCCCCAGGCTTCATTTTTAGTGGGGAACTGCATGCACAAAGCATACAAAACAGCCTCACGGAGTCAGGCTCGTGACTGTACTAATTGTGCTTGACTGCAGAAGAGGTGTGTAAAGCCTCTGTGCTGCTTAGGCAGTCCCAGCTGCAGTCCTGTAATTAGGAGGCTGGATTAGGACGCAGGCTTTTCCTGCTACATGGAGAATATCTAACAAGAGAGTGCTAAAGGAAAATTACTTATTAAGGTATCTTAAGATCCTTGGATGAAAAGCACTGCATCAGCACCGGACATCAGTGCTTGCCCACGTTACATTTTGCTGTGCCTGTTAGGGAAGTAACTGATCCACGGCTTTAAAAACATCTATACATGGACAGCTATCTAAAACCCAACAATAACCACAAAACCCCATCTGCTGCCTGTGCCAGCAATGTTTTCTGCTTGGAGGGTGTTTAACGGCTTGGTGAGTTGAAGCAAAGAAGAGAGTGGAGAGGCCAAAGTATAGTAATGTTCCCCACTCAATCTGGATGAGCAATGGGACCATATGGCCTCTAATTCCATTGCAGGATGTGGCTGCTTTCCATCTCCTGCTGTTCCTCGCATTCAAATAGGAAAATCTATCAGCTTTAGCTGTTTTTCAACTCTTCATTACCCCCATTGCTCTTGCAGGCTTAATTGGTGACATCTTCTTGAATAAAACCCCCTTGAGGAACTTCAAGATTTACAGTTTGGAGATGAAACCTGGCTTCATGAAAAGGTTTGTGGGATTAAAAAGTGTTTTCTTCCTCATTCGAAACCAACTGTTTACCAGCAGTACAAAATCTCACAGGTAGCAGTTAAACGTATCCGAAAGGCAACACAAGGTAAAAGTAGGCAGGTGGATTTTTTGCATTTACACGTTCCTTGCTGATCCCTTTGCTCGAAATAGTGCAGCAAATTGTGCTGTTTTATCCATAGCATTATTTAGGGGTGAAATGTGTTCCCACTGTGCAGGATTTAAAGACTTCCTCACAGCCTGTACAGCAGGGTTAGATCAGGTAAGTAAAAGCGTGGCTTACCCAAAGGGGTGGCTCCCAGCACACCCACACGCTGGAGAAATTGCTGTCCTTCTTGAAATTAGCAGTATGGCTGATATATTTAGTAATTCAAACTCGCAAGAGATGGATTAATTCTAGGAAGCTACTAATAGTACATTAACAAGTCCAGATGGCGTCCCCTCTTCAAGTTATTTTGCGTTAATTCAAGAAAAACTGAAAAAGAAATCTGGCAGGGGTACGTCAAGAAGCTGCTGTTGGCAGATACAGAAAACCTCTGCAGACATTTAAGGTAACAGATGCCCTATGGACTCGGGCCACAATCCAGAGAGACTCTTTTCAGCTCTGTTGTTAATACCAGAAGTAACACATGTGCATTCCCCAAGATATCCCAGCTCCCACATTCTGTGTAGAAAGGAGAGAGGCCGTGTTAAACTGAGATGGCTTTTGAAAGGAAGAAAGGTCTATATTTTGAAATTTCTAAGGACAATCCTAACAGGGGGCTACTTGAAGGACTTACTGATGGGATGACTCACATAACTGTTGACTGCAGGCTTTTAGAAGAGTTTTTCCAGTGAGGAACATGAAAGCAAGTGAAATGCCATGCCCAAAGAAAAGCAATATTGGTCAACACCACAGCCAGTGGCTGCCAGTTGACCAGCAGCAATGAAACACAATCGGCTCCCAGTGACTGTGGAGGAGGAAGGAGAGTGTGGTGCTGTGAAAGGGGTCGTTGTAGGCTTTTAGTTGAATAATTCAGCAGCAGTCACTGGATCAATAACTTCCCTGCATCCAAGAGATGCAGTCTGTAAGGGTCGGAAGGGACCTGTTCTGACAGGAACTCAAGGCTTCTGGGGGACTTCTACATCCCCCCTATTTTCTGTTTGTCCTCTGCTCCCAAATTGTTGCCACAGGTAAGAAATAATGCCAGATTGCCCCTAATTACTGCAGACTTGCGAGGATGTGTTCATGTTCCTCGATAGGAACATGGGCAGGAGTATCTGTTTTGACTCCTATAAATTCTGCAGGTTTCCCTTTAGCCTGTGCAAGCCATGTACGTTTAAAGCTTGCACCGTGGCACTGTCGTAGCTGAAGGAGGATAAGCACTTCAGCAGCCAACGTAAAGCAGAGATATTTAGGTTGCTGTGAAGTATTAGAGATGGTGATAGCCCCAGATATCCTGTTCTTGTACCAGAAATTGGCCTATCAGGGATGTGGCAAGCACAGGATAATGAAGACTGAGGCATGTACTGCCAGTGCGCTTATCTTAAGTGGAGGGGATAGATCAGCGAGGTGCTTGCCTTGAATGTTTACAGGAGATAAACACTTCATCCCTTTGTAGCATGAAGAATATTACCTTCAGGCACGCAAGGAAATAGCAACCTTGTTGTAACCGCCTCCATCTGCAGCGGTTTGAGATGCTGCTGAGACCGCTGCTGTGTCTGTCAGCGCTGCCCGGTGCTTCCCTGCCGTTACCTGTGTCGATCTTTCCCTCACAGCTTGCGACACCTCGCGGGATGGAGCGCAGTCCCGGATTACTTCGTCGGTCCGGCCTTTTTTCGCGGAAGGCTGTGGATAGAGCATCAGCCACAGGACACTTTCTTGAAGCTGCAGGCAAGTCCTTTTTGTCTTTTCCCCTTATTTTTTCTTTGACAAGATTCTTAAAAAGCTGGTTAGAGAGACCCTGGTGTAATAGCTCCGACTGAACTCTGTAGTCTTACAGTCTGTAGTCTTAGAGTCTTCCTCTGATCTTGGAGAAAGCAAATTATTTTGAGGGTGTAGAAGTCTTCCCAAGCTGGCAGGTAATGCTTTTCAGCCTGTAGTGGTCCTGATGAGAAAACGTGGGCAATGCTGACCCTGCAAAGCTGCTAATGAACAGTTAGTCTCTTTTAGTGACATACAAATGCTATTTCTTTCCTAGTTGCAGAGGAGTAATGGGCACAGCAAATAAAGGAGGCACTAGTTTTCTCCCTGCCTTCTCAATGTGACATGGAAAGAGTCGCTTCTTAGTAGACATGGCATGAAAGTTAGTGTTCACCTCTTCCTTCTGGGCAAGATTGCTGCTCTTGTGTAGAATTTACGATGAGAAATTAAGTATTATTTAACTTCCTCCTCCGGTTTCACTCCCCTGAGTCAAGCTTCATGCCAATCATTATTGTACTGCTCACTTTTCTGTTTCTTCTTTGTTGTAAATTATGCTAGTCGGTAGCAACGCAGTATTTCTGTCACCTGGGAAGTAGGTGAGGGGAAATACTCTGTGCTTGGGAAGAAATAAAGATAGGTCTGTTCAAAAGGATGAACTTTCCTGTACAAGCATGAATCGTGAATGGCACATTTTGGAAAGCTTTATCCTTTTAATTAGTCCATTAAGGATAACTCCTGTTCAACAGGGCTTACTTAAATGTTCATGGCTCCAGGGAGTCGCGCAGGGAAAGCAAGCAGAAAACCTGCAGAAAGTGGCCTGAAAGAACACAAGTGTGAAAGCAGACTTGGCTCCCCGTGGGGATGCTAACGAGGCAATACAGCCGCATCAGTAACTCTGTGTGCTGTCCCCATTCTAGGGCTGGGAAAAAGGAGTTGTGTTTGTCAACGGTCAGAACCTGGGCCGCTACTGGAAAATTGGACCTCAGGAAACGCTCTACCTTCCTGGCCCCTGGTTATGGAAAGGGAGCAACGAGGTGAGAGGCTTTGGTGGGATTTCTCTTTGTTTGTATGGTTAAAGATCCTGCTCTGAGGCATGTCCCAAAGAGCCAGACACAAACAGTGTGTTAATTACCTGTCTCTACCTGCAAACCAGCACAATAGCATGGAAGGAGACTGTTATCTCCTAAGATCTGTGAAAATCAGGGAAGGTGCTGCTCTAAAGCTGATGATATGGCTCTGACAACCATTAAGACATGATGAGGATGGCAGGAAACCTTCAAAGCACTGCATCGAGTTCAAAATCAAGACAAACCTGATTTGATGCTGGTTCATTTTCTGCATCATGTGGTGCTAAAGAATCGCAGTTACTGTTCAGCCTCACATTGATTCATCTCTTTAAATGATGCTTCCTTCCCCTGCTGTGATCGTATGCCTTTTCCTCCTAAAAATAGTTAAAGTGCCTCAGCCTTTGTATGAAGGAACTTTCCATATCCCTCTCTCTTCTGCAGATCGTCATTTTTGAAGAGCGCACTGCAGGACGGATAATTCAATCTGTCGACATTCCTTATTTAGGAAGGACCCAGTACGTGGACTGAGGAGAGCTCCTTTCCCACGTCTGGTTCATCTTGACTATTCCTGGTTGCATGTCTGGGGACGCGATGGCCCAGGCACTCGGGCATGTTTATTCCCACTAGACCCAGGTAAAGGATTTGCTCTTTGGCAGTAAGTTTGGCAGAAGAGAGAAGGGCTCCAAAGGAAAGCAGAGCCCGTTGTTTCGTAGATGGATGCGGAAGCAAATCTGCCTGCACCACTGAGGACCCACAGCTTGGATGGCTGCTCGTGATCTTATGACTGTGAGGGAGTAAAAAGCTGCTGGAGGCAGGAGAGAGAGAGAAGGAACTGAAGCCATCTGAACTGAAAGCTGGGCTTAGCTCTCCAGTGACTCTAAAAATGTGTTGCTACTGGCCTCCTTGTTTTTATAATTAGATAGGGAGAAAATAGGTGGTGAACATGTGAGGAACCAGGTGCGGAAAACCATTTTGTTGTGCTTCGGGGCAGAATTTAGCAACTCACTCTGCAAAGAGGCCATTACTTGTTCACTTGTTGGAAGCCAAGTTGGTTGTCGAATGACTTTAATTGGAGCTTTTTTTTCCCACTAAGTTTTACTATGGAGGTTGTCTCTCTCTCTCAAAAAGGAAAAAAAAACACCCAAGTTTTAAAAAGTGAAATGTGTTTTGTCCTCTGTCCAATACATCATCGTGTTTCGGGCCAGGCAGGAATGAGAACTTCCACGAAGGAGGAGAAAAGGACAAATTCAAGTCTTCTGGTCATCCCTCCACCCCTGCTCTCACTGTGAAGCACCTAAAGATGAAATTCCCCCGTGTAAAACGAGCAGGGATCAGATTTTGGTTGGGATAGACATTAAGGGCAGGCATACATGGTTGCAATGGGAGAGCACATCCCATCTCACATATTTCCAGTTAAACCTGCTGTGAAATCCTGGGATCTTGGGTCCTGGTTTCTTTTTGTCCCTCAAAACAGAACCGCAGGATTTAGGAAAAACATGCCATGTATTTTTCACTCACCAGTTAAAAATTCTCTTTGGGGAGAGGAAGAGATCAAATTCAAGCTGCAAATCTGTTCCGAATCTCCGAGAAGTCGCTCAGCCCCTGTTCTCTGTTCCAGTAACCAGACTGATTCAGGCTATGAGAGAAACACCATGCTGTCTCTGCTAATGGAGTTGCAGGGTATTCTGGCTCTTAGAAACCATAATTTTATTTAACAAATTTCAATACAGTTTGTTTAAAACGGAGAACAGACAGTGCAGCTGTAATACACTCCATCCTGGCCAGAGCTGGTCTTAGTGGACATCTCTGCTCCCGAGAGCCACAGCAGCCTCTGGGCGAGTTGGAAAGGCCCAGGCTGGTGTGACCGAATGTGAGGAGAGTGGAGCGTGTGTGCAGGGCTGTGTTCAGGACCCTATCCTTTGCGTTCTTCTGAATGTTATTTCCTTCCGAGGAGGGAAGGCTGCAAGCCAGCAGGGACTGGAATTAAGATTAGTGAACCAAAACATGCAGCTAGGAGAGGACGTTAACTGGAAACCAGTTAAATGGTACAAAACCTTTGTAGTCCTTTAAAAATGTCTCTTTTTTGCTCTAGCATTTGCAGACTGAAGTGAACTTGGAAGGCCAGTACAGTAATAAATCTGCTTGGGCACAGAGAGCTGCTGTTTCACTACAAGGTAACGCTGCCCATCCCACAGCACGGCCAGCAGCATCGAATGCTCTCTGTCCAAGCACAGCTTCAGCCAGTGCATCTAAAGGAACATTTTTGTAAAGGCTACACAGCAGGGCTTCTGTGACTGGGAACTAAAGAATGCAACTTCCCCCCAATGGTTCTGATGTACAGTGGGAGAAAATAACTTACAAAAAATACCTTTTTTTGTAAAATATTAGGAAATACACAATGTCGTCAGTCCCAGGGGAGATTTCTGCACTAACAAGCAGATCTAGAGCATTTTAATAGTTCTGTGTGTTAGGGCTAAAAATAACCAAGTCTATTTCCAGGACTACATTTTCCCTCAATTCAAAGGTAAAATTGTGCTTCAGACCTTTCTGAAAGAACTGGGACAGTGGGGGCTGATCAGAGGTTTGACAAAAACTGTGCAGGGGGAGCTAAGTCCTGCTGTTTGTTTTTTAAAGGGGCCAGAGGTGGGGAGAAGGGGTTTGCTGTACCTCAATTTCTTCCTCAGCAAGTCTGCCAATCTCAAATACAGAGTCAAGCAATACACAGTAGCACCCGGGTTCCTCTTCTGCATTGCTCGGGCCTGTGTCTCTCACTGAGAAGCAAAATAACAGTTTCATCAGAGAACACCCTTCCACCAAGGCTATCCCAGGTCCTTTGATGCTACAGAACAGGGAGGAGGTGACTTAATGAGATCTTTTCTCAACCTACCTCAAGCCAGGTGCTGAAGAAACCGAGCACTAAGCACAGGATCCCCTTTACAAGGGTGCTGCTCTATCCATCGGAGATTAACTCTCCATCTGCTCCAGCGTGGCTTTTTTACGCCAATAACTCTGCACGGCCCTGCAAAAGGGGCTGGGGCTGAAGGGTACATTCCAGTAGAATGGTCAGTGCACTCAAATCAGCTTTTACCATTCAAACCCTAGTTTTAAACAGTGAACTTTATTTTTTACGAGTGGAAATTTGGCTTTATGTAGGAGCACCCTTCGGAGAATCCCACACCTAATGCTCATGTGAACCAAATAGAGCTAAACAGAACCAAGATCTGGGCCTGGATGAAGTATTACGGTGTATGGCCGCAACAATCTCATTAAACCCCACTTCCAATTGTTTTAGCATGGATGAATGGAGAACCACATGCTGTAAACATAACTCCATCCAGGAACACAGAGGTCTGTCATGAAACGAATGAAGGGAAAGGAGAGGGAATACAAAGAGAACAGAGATACAGAATGGATTTGTTCTAACCTGCCTTGCTTTTCACTCTCCCCCAAAACCTTCCTGTCTTGTGCAGCGTAATAAACACTGATTAAAGTAGGTTTAAAATTAAGGGCTAAGGTGCCATCTCAGAAGGCAGCTGTCCCCTCCGTGAACAGAGAGCTGCTTAGGCTGTGGCACACATAGCCACAAGGTACGCGTGTCTTGGGAAAAACAAGTCACCAGGGGCCAACACTCTCCTGCGGGCGCTCTCACCCTTGTTTTCAGGTCCTGTAAAGCAGCCCCCTCAGTCCAGACTACCGTTCCAGCCAGGCCACGTCCTCGGCGCATCATGCCCTGCATGCACTTCTCCCAAACCGAGCATCTCGCGAGGCAGCTGCTCTTGTACTGAAGTCGGCGTCAGTCCTGTGTTTTCTGTGCTTTTTCTCCACCTCCGGAGCGTCTGGTTCTGCTCAGAGTCCAGGAGGAAGGGCAGGGGAATCCGGGTAGTTTATGTATGCAGTGTTGCTTGTTTTCAGTAGGCTAAAAACTCTTACAGGTCGGCAGAGGTCCTGGCTACTGCACGTCTGGCTGGTAGTAATGCTGTGGAGAGGAACCTCGCGGGCTGTGCGTGAGGAAATCTGCAACAGAGACACAAGCAGCATGGATATTGCCCTTCTGCCTCGCTGCAGTGAGCTGCCACCCCTTGGACCGATCCCAAATCCCAGCTCAGATTGCAGCTCTGCTGCTAGGCAACTGGGTGTTGGTGAAAAGCAGTTGTGACAGCGCCGAAGAGCTATGGCCTCTCTGCAAAGCCGCTATATATAGACAGTGTGCGGTGCAGGCTCTCCTCTGCTGTCCTGCCAATGGGCTGCTGCAGCATGCAGAGCTCCATCCAGTTACCCCGAGGGAATATGCTAGAAGAGAGCTCATTACTGTCAAAAATACACCGCTGCTGAGCAAACCTACCCCTTTCCTTTGCTGCTTTTCACTGTATTCAAGAGGAAAACACAACAAGCAGCAACCTCTCCCCTCCAGGCCTGGTTCTGCACTTCAGTTAAAGGGAGTTGTGCATCTATTTCCCCATAATGATGAAGTGCAGCAACACGGTCTGGTTGCAGATATAAGCATACAGCCAATTTTTTACCCGAGCAAACCACCTGCAGAGCACACTCTGCAAATACAGAGGACCAAACGCACCAGGATGCTCAGGTAATTAAAGGGGAGAAGCCAGGGCATGAGCAGAAGTCACCCATCAGTGTGCATGTTCCTTCCTCCTTTCCATGGAAAAAGACACCACGTGCTCAGCTTAGGTAAAGAAATACCTCGTGTGGGGTTTAATCCCTTGCTTGTCACTGAATTCGTGTGGCTTTTCCCCTTTTTGTAGTTCCCCTTTAGCAGCCTGTCTTAAGAAATAGAGATTAACTAATGGTCTCAAGAAGTTTTGCAGCTAGGGAAGGTCAGAGATGTGAAAAACGGAATTTGGAAAGCAGATTTAAAGGAGCTCTTGTCTTTTTCCTCTCATTGTCTACTATTTTCCTCTTTTTACTGTTGCTTTTCATTACTGCTCCAAAATGTGAGCTCCTACCTGGTGTTGGTCTCCACTCAGCCATGCACAGTCAGATTTCCACGTTGGGATCTGTGAATCCTTTCTTCCCCTCATTCACCAGCACAGGCTTTTCCGTCCTCGTATGCCAGACTAAAATCTGAAGAAGCCACCAGAAGTCATTAGCTGCATCTCTTCACTGCACTAACAAATATTCCTGCACATTAAATCAATAGCACAATTTAACCATCTACCCTGGAGCCTAATGGCGCATTCACAGCTGAAAGGAGGTTTGCATGAAACTTCATTTAGGCAGCCCTACTGCTCTCCAAAATGCACCGTGCACAGAAATTGCCCATTTTACAGTGTACTGTCTTGGGACATTAATCTGCTCCTTCCATGTAGTTATCAACCATCTTCCTCGAAAGGCTCATCAACCTTTTCAGTGATGTAAGGCGGCTCCTTCATAACCGCAGAATCACGTGCGTGTCTCCCCACAGACCGAGCTCCTTACTCTGGCTCTCGGTTATCACGTCCTTGGCCGGTGGGGAGTGGATAAAGCCAATTGTCACCACTTCAGGTCACGTAGAGGGAAGAGGCAGTGACACTGAGTGTCGCCAGCTGTGCCCATCGTCGTCATTGCCTTCAGTTGTGTGAAATTAAAACTGAATTTTTAGTGCATCTCCAAAAATCCACTATTAAAGGGAAGACATCAGTCTGCTCCCTAACCTCACCATCACTTCCCTTTCATCTTGAAATTCTTTCCGGGCCCTACAGGGATGTGACACTGATCTGAGGAGTACTCTCTGGTGCTCTGTTGCAACCTCTGCTGTGTCAGAGCTGCAGGATGCAGGAGCTGGGAGCAGAACGGTCCCTTCCTCCCACACACTCTGGGCTGTACAAGGCCCCTTCATAACCCAGCGAGCATGACTCTACCATAGCCCCTCAAAAGCCCCACACACATTTCCTTTGAAATGCCGGCCCCACACTGTCATTCTGTACCAGGTACAATACGCTGCATCATTTTAAAGCCCCTGTTTAAAACAGAACTGAAGCTTCTACTCAAAGCTTCCCTCAATCTTAGCAGGAAAGTTTAATACAGATCAACATCTGTGGACAAGTACTGGAAAGAACAAAACCAAAACATTTTTGGAGGGCGTATTGTAGGCAAATAGCTTCTAAAAGCTGTGCTATACGGCTGGCAGAGACAGTTCTGGAAGGTGTTTAAAAGACTCTCCCCTCCCTGGACTCAATTATTGCTTTGCTCCTAGAACCTGGATTGCTGGGAGCAGCTTTATCCCTTCAGAGCTGCAGTTTCCCTTCACCTGCTCGCATTGATATTTCCCACCTTGCGGGGGTTTCCCTCTTGTTGCTATGACAATACTCTGCACATTTAATCCAAGTCGCTGCAAACCATTTCATACCCAGTCCCTGCTTTTCTGCAAAACGAGGGCACGTTCCCTTTCTAAAGGATGATGAACAAAGCACTTCTGAAACCCTTCTGGTTAAACAGGAGCACCCCCACCTTCCCAAGAAGCTGTTTGACCAAATTTGTCTCTGATGTGAGCAGCCACCTCCCGTGCGGGGCTTAAATCTCGCCTGCCTAATACCGAGGCAGCAGAGACCAACTGCTGGCTGGAGTGGGTCCAAAAACCCATTTCATCGCCCCCCCACAACCACTTCAGAGCCTGCTCATCAAAGTCACCCTTTATTACAGTCCTGCTCACCCACTGCAGCAGCGCTGCTGCAATTACTGCGTTACTTGTCCATGGAAAGCAAACAGGGCTGCCTGAGCGACTCTCGGTGCTGCGCGAGCGCCGGTTATGGGCTCCTCAGCCAACAACCCAAATGTATAAACCTTAATGCAGCCCAGGTGCTAGAAAAACCTTGTGGCCAATTCTCCTTTGCAGCGGGAGCAGGTACGAGCGCTTTCCACTTCTGGCACATGAAGAGGTGTCCCTGCTGATGGCCAAGGGCTGCGCTCTGCCGGCAACAGGGCTCACATTTAAACAACTCCAAGCAACGTACTCCACAAACCAAAGCCCACGACTACGTGTTATTAGCTTTTCTTTAAGCTGGATCCCGCTTTTGCATTGTTAAAGCCAAGTGCCAAAAACCACAGTTCTATTAAATTAGCTGAAATGGACCCATTTGCAGAGTTTGCAGCTTGATACAGCAGCTTCTACGGGTTTCTGTGCTGTGTTCTTTAACGTGGGAGCGAGATCACCATGCAGTACAGAAACACCTGCTTTTCCTCTCAGCCAATTGCTGGATTTTTTTCCACCAAAAAAGCTGTGTTTGTTTTATGCCTCAGGGAAGCTCGGGCTTGTGCAAAAAGTGCGGCTTGCGAGGGAGTGAACAGCGAGGGGGCCCAAATATCTGAATTCCCCTGAGCAGTGGTTTCCTATGGCTCACCTGCGGGAGTCACCTTTAAAAACCTCTACTGCTGCGAAACACTCCCAACCACTTACAGCCTTGCCACTCGGAATCAGAGGACTCAAAACGGAGCTAAGAGACGACAAGGATTCATCTCCATAGCAGATTTCTTCACGTCAATAATGGTTATTCGAAATGGAGACTACACAAGGTGAAGAGAAAGAGGCACCAAGCTGAAAGGACACGTTTGCTTCCTCTCAGCTTGGGCTGAACCACATTGCTGCAGGCTCTCTTAGGCATCGTGGAGGCCCTCTTCTCCCAAAACCACATCCATTGGTATGGAAAAAAATACAGATTGCTTCTCCCTGTAACTCTTGCTTTTCTCATATGGTGAGCAAATTGTGGCCACTGCTATTAAATGAGCCAGAGCTCAAACAGTAATCTTCAACGGTACAATTACACCGATGAAGATATCTTCTTTGTGATGGGTATTACAGGCAAAACATCCAAGAGAAGAAAGGGTTACAGCGGTCTAATTTGAGCTATCACAGCTGCAGCACGCATCTGAAGGTCCACGGTGGAGCAGCGCAGGCAGACAGCTCTACAAAACCCAAACTACTCTGATGGAAATTACGGCTTTCAGCTGTGGTACGGGGGATGGCACTGGCACAGCGGTTCTGGTGACTCATCAGGACAAGGCAAGGCCAAAAGAACCCTCCAAGCACTGCGTGTCTGTCGGGAAAATCATCAGCTCGAGCACTGGTGTCCTCGCTGGGGTGTGTGTGAGGCTTAACCAACAAAGTGTTGTCACACAGCAGCCAGGATGCTGAGAGCTCGCTGCGAACCACTGGTCACAAACCCGTGCGGAAAGAGGAGCCCAATCTCAGGAATAATCTACCCCAAAAGAGGACGGGTCTGCTCCATCCCTACCTTGCTGCTCAGCCTTGAAAGGCGAAGAAAACAGAGAGCTTGTGAAGCTGATTCCCCTGCTTGCCACCTGCAGCACCACAGGGTAAAACCAGGAGGAACGTGAAGCTGATTCCCCTGCTTGCTGCCTGCAGCACCACAGGGTAAAACCAGGAGGAAGCAAAGTGCTCCTTTCCAAGCCTTCTTGCCTTAGGCTGACGTTTTCCCTCTCTCCTGCCCATTCTGAGCCAGTTTTAGCTGTTTTAGGTCTGTGACACGGAGAAGCAGCCAGATCTGGGCTCCTTTTGCTGTGCAATTTCCTGCTGGGCTTGGTCTCCTCCATAGGCACAAGGATTTATTCCCCTCTCAGAGCCAGTTCCAAGACCTGCAGTAGCCATGGTGTTGGTGTGGGGTTTGGGTACTGCTGGGAGGGCTCTCTTTGCTCCCCATTCTCTAACCTTTGTCTGATAGCAACCTGTTATACCCATCGGGGCATTAACCATGCCCACAAAGCTGGTTTTATGGCTCAGAGACAGCCATTCCCATTCCAGCACAAAGCTGCCAGCAGATTCCCTTTCACAACATCTATCTGAACACTGCAGATTTAATCTCAGCTCTGATTCAGCCAAGAGATAAGGAGAGAGGAGGAATGACTCCTTTCAGCCACCACTTCAATCCTGGTGAATTGCTACCGAGTGCACAAAAGCCTTTCTCACCCAACGAAACAAACCCACGCCTCTGTCCATAGAGAAACAAGTGGGTCCAGAAACAGCTGGAATGAGAGACGCCTCATTGGCAGTGACCTTGTATTTTGTGGTCTGTCCTCTTGTCCCAGCCCACGCTGAGGCTTTTTCAATTGCTGGGGCCACTCAGAGTCCCTCTCCTTTCAATGCTCCCTGGTCAAGCACACTACAGCTTGTTTCCTCAGGTTTTAATAGAAAATGGGGAGCAAAGTATGTCCCAGTTACACCAACCTCATGGGAATACAGCATCTCAGACCTCTATCCTGTGTCCATGGACTGGACAGACCGTGGTTTGCTTTGGGGGTGTGTGGGGAGAAATGCAGGAGCAGCAGAACACAGAAATACACAGCACCTTACAAGGCCTCGTTTCCTTCCAGCTCCAGTATAAGCAAACCCTTCCCTCCTCATAAGGAGGGATAACTCTACTTCCTCCTCGGCAATTAACACTGACTTCCTTAACTTTCTCCTTCATTTTGGGCAGTTCTCAAATCAAAGAAAATAAGCAGGATACATCTCTGTGGCCTGAGCTTAAGCTTTTTGCAGGAGTGTGCATTTGTGGGCTAAATTCTGATAGATATTACGAATACCAGCACTGCACAGAGGGAAGGCAGCATTTTTGAGAACAGATGTCTACACTTATCTTTCTTACTTACTTCTCTGATCCCTCCTTAATGACTGTATCTGAGCACATCATGATTTTTAATGTTAATCTCACTGCAAAGCAGGAGTATGGTTATGCTTACCAGCAGCAAACGATGACAACTGCTGGGAGCACAACAAGTAAGGAGTCTGTGCTTTGATCTCAGGGCAAGAGCACCCCAACCCATAGCCTAATTTTGTCCTTCTCTGCTGCTTTCCCGGACTCTCCTCTTTATCAAATGGGTGAGAAAACAGCAATTGGGAAATGGAGGCTGCTGGCATCAGCTAAAAGCAGCAAGGCAAAGCTCAACCTGCAAAGCTGCACTCAGGGTTTGCCAGGAGCAGACAGCATTCAGCTCACAACAAGGACCCTTAGAGGATCCCCGCGGCCTCGCCAAAAAAAGAAATGCAGTCTGCTTCAAATCCCGGCCAGCAAATTCGGCTTCCTCTCCATCTCTGGCCTGCAGCTCTCGCGTGACAGCACTGACACAGCAGCACCATTTCTGTTCCTCCTGCCTGGAAACAACCTTTTCCTTCCTCTCTTTCCTCCATGTGTTCCTTCACAGCCATCATTTCCTATCCCCAGCCTTTTAACACAGCTTCTTCCCAAGAATTATTTACAGCAGGGACGATACATCAAAGACTGCGTAACTGGCGATGGAGTAAACACCCCTAATCTTCTGTAGACCAGACTAAAAGCAACCTGTGCATGTTGGAAACACGCTTATTTCCAGCCAGTGCTTTCTCATTAGCTAGTGGGGCATGCAGTGCCCAAAACCAGAGATCTAATTTTAATCTGATCTCTTTCCACACCCTTGGGAGACCATCTGTGTTATTTATCCCAGTGCTGGACAGCCATAACCACAGCCATGTAGGTTTAAAAAATGAGGCACAGCGGGTATCACATAATACACAAAGTTGCTCCTCCTGCTCAGCTTCTCTTCCTTTTTCCTGTACTCCTTGCCTGAGCACTGCTGAGCATTGAGATCCTTGTTTTTTCCATGGCTGAGGGCTGCGGAGCAGTGCAGATGGAAAGCAGAGACCAAGGGTATTATTAACAATTTTTTCCTATCCCAAAAAGGGATGGAGACCTGGATCCAACATTGGGTCTGCTGGCAGTAACAGTTTATTAGCAGAAAAAAGAATAATCCTCCTGGTATAATCAAGCAATAAAGACTCCCTAATACAGACTGACCGGTGCCTGTTACAGACAGAGGCATGAGAGGGGTCTGTGGTCTCAGTGGGACCCCATCCACACCTGCAGTGCTCAACGGGCCCCCCTCACAAAGCTTCCCAAAGCCCTTGACAGCACCTCGGTTGCTGATGTGCTGTGACTGATGCCTGCCACCCTAACCAGCATTGTCTCACTGTATTTCCCTCGCTCCTCTGTCATTTCAGGCACATATCCATCTGCTGTCTCTCAGCTCAGACCGGGATGTCTTTAGGGCAAAAACCATCGCTCTGAGTTTCTGCATTATTTAGCACATAGGGGTCCTGCTCCCTGACCTGCTGGCTCCTAGGCAATGTGTACAGTCAAATAATTAGCAGTCATTTGACAGCAGTAAAATCGTCCCAGAAATGAAGCTTCCTGGAAACCTTCTAGAGCTCAGAGCAATATCCCAGGCTTTAAAACAATTCTGCGCTATTTCTGGCACAGAAAAATCCAGGTTGTTGTGGACAGCCACAGCGATATTGCATGGATGTCAAGAGGGAGAAGGCGACTTTGCAATAAGGCAGTGATTGTGTGAACAGTCTTTCCCTGCAGCCAGAAACCCCTGAGTTACAGTTCAGATGGGGTCCAGAGGGCCAAATCTCTTCTGATGCTGGCTTATCGCAGCAGCACCAACACTAAAAAGCCACTCCTCACAGGAATTCATGTAGAGCAACCGACATCCATTTCACTTATGGAGTTCCCTGCTCCAGGGGATTAGCAAGGCCACAGATAAGCCCATCTTGAAAATAATAAGGATATTGTGTAGAGGTAATATAAGAAAGAAGAACAGATACAGGGGAGAGAATCCTTACACCCCACGCACGAGCCCGTACCTTAGTGCAATTGGCAGCTTTCGGCTCAAGGTCATTCAAGGTCACGAGTTCCCGGAGCAGGCTGCTCTCCTGATAGCCTCCCTTCACTCCTCGCAGTTTGAAGTAAGCCTGAGATCGCTGGAGAATCAGCCTGAGGTTCACAGCAAACCCCGCCATGTCTATGGCGAAGGGGCGGTGGGGGTCGAACACCGTTTTCCAGCCGTAGACCTTCCCTGCGGCGTTCACTTTGGGAGACTCGTAGCGCAAGCCACCAACGAAGGCGACCGGCCACACCGACACCTTTCTGGTGCTGCGCATCTGGAGGCAAGGAAAGAGAAGGTTATGGTGGCTGCCTTCCTCTCCCAGCACGAGTGCCCCCGAGCTTTAGCACAAAACCCTAGAGCTAAGAGACTGTGTTACATCCCCAGGCCCCCTCTGTGGCTCGGACCAAGCTGCAGAGCTCGTAATTCACCTGTACAAGGATGTGCATCCTGGAGCTGGAGAAGCAAAGTGCTTTGGAAAGTGGCTGCTAACAACAGTGATAGTAATGGATAGCCACGGAACCAAGCACTGAAAACAAAGCTGCCAATAATAAACATAACTGAGATTTAGGAGTGCTTTGTTGCTCAAAGGTCTTCAGAGCTATGGGGTATCAGTCCTCCACATGGACAGCTGGAAATAAGCATGGAAATCAGGACACAGAGGAGGGAAGCACCTTGTCCAAAGCCAGCTGGAAATGCAGGAATAGCATATCTAGGAAGAAAGGTGCTCTGTCTGAAAGCTACGGAGTTTGAGCTGCAGTCTCAGCCTATGAGCCACAGTAAGGCTAAAAGCATCTTTAAAGTGAGACACTGCAGCTGTATCCCAAAGCCTCGGGGACAGCTGAGAAGTGCAGCCTCTCCAGACGCTCCCAGCACGCAGGATGGTGCATCGTAGCTGCTCCTGCTCCCCAGTGGAACAACGCTGGCTGCCTCTACTCCCTGTAGAGTCAACAGAAATAGATAGGAGCCAGCAGGGAACACTCCAGATGCCTGCACTTGCCAACGCAGATGATGTGAATGCCAGTCTGCCCGCACACCCGCCAGCGCCCTGTCCTGCTCTGCTGGCAGCCTCGGCCTCGCGTCCTGCTCCCAGCCCAGTCTCTTAGATCAGGGATCTCCCAGAGCTAATGTCTTCACTGCTAATTACTGCAAACGAGGCCAGAAGAGCTCTGGCACTTGCCCTTCTGCATTATACACATGCTAACAGCAGCCCCTGTCCACAGGGAACAATAGTGCGTGTCTTCTGCATTTCACAGCACATTTCATTGGCTCCATGTGACCTTAACTGCAGCTACATATCAGAGAGGAGAAGCCTCTACGAGCAAAGCACACGGGTGAACGAAGGAACCCTTTCTGCTTTATTAATGTGCAGTGTCTGTCTCAGGCTGCTGCCAGAGCCAGCCTCAAAAGGGACTGTGGAAGAAAGACATTCAATCTGAATTTGCTTTCAGCTCTAAAAACATGTATATTCCCATGACTATCCAAGCTCAAGTGAAAGCCGTCAGGGAAGGGAGAAGGGGCATGCATGGAGTGAATAAATAGGTATGAAAACTGGCAACTGGTGGAGAAGGAGTTAGTCCTCCTTTCTTGTCCCTTGCTGCGATAGCTCGGCCTCAGAGAGACCATCCAGCCCCAAATGCTGCTGAAGGAAGAGCTCTGGGAGGGAGCACTGCACTCATCTCCCGGCAGAGAGACAGGCGGTGCCTGAAGGGCTCCACTTTTCTGGGAGAGAAGCAGGCACTGACTAACACACACTCCTCACGTGTGCAGCAAGCCAGAGACATCCACGCAGAGCATCTCTGAACACGATGTCCTGCAAGCGCTGTGACTGCGCTGCTACCATTCAGGTGTAACTCTGACAGGGCACTGCTACCTCAGCTGGGCATCTGTGCAGAGCAAGCACCGGGCTCTTGACAGCGACAGAATTTAACCGGTGGACACTCTGGGATGAGAACAAACAAATGCAAACAGCAAGCAAGGAAGAGAAGCACCAGGGACTCCTCAAACGAAAGCAAACGGGAATTAACAGACAGCCAGGTGCAATACATAGGGGTGGTGGAGAAGAAAGGTGGATAAAACCTCCTCCAGAGCGGGGCATGGAAGGACGATGGCCAAGGTTTCTTTTGCACAGGCACATCGGCCACAGGTGATGTTCCAACCCTAACAAGGCTCCCCACAGGGGAAGGCAGCTCAGTACACAGCATCTTTTACACCGCACGCCCTAACCTGCTGCGTTCACCCCATCGGTGTCCCCCCCAGCAGGGTCTTACCTCCTCAAAGAGCTCCAGGCTGTAGGTGTTATCATCATCGGCGAAGTAAACAATCCCAGGCTGGCTGTTATTTTTGTTAAAGGTCTCTCTCAGCCACCTCAGGGCAAGGTTCCTCTGCATGGTCCCTCGAGGAATGCGGGGATCCCTCATGTCTCCCCGCAGCTTGTAGTTGCGGGGTGTCTCCACGTTGAGGTGGGTGTAGTTGAGCCCCGTGTCCCGCAGCAGGCGGGTGATGAGAGGCGTGCGCCGCTGCGAGTCCTCCACCAGGATCCAGTGCAGGTTGGGGACGTGCAGGAGGGTGTTGGCCAGGCGCGTCAGCTCTGCCTTCTGCACGGGCCGACTGTAGGTGGGTGTAATGACGTGGATGGTGGGAAGGGTGTCCGACCACGGGGGCGGGCGGGTATAAACATATTCTGTCCTCACCACCTCCACAATGTCCCGGTCCGACAAGCAGTATTCCTTGGAGTCCAAGCCTGCAGCGAGATCACGCCGGGAGTCACCACCATCATCTGAGCAAGGGTACAAGAGAGAAGAAAAAGCCGCATGGACTCAGTCCTCTAACACCCCCCAGCTGAGCCAGCGGGCTGCTTGCTAATAGCAGGTCACCCTCATGGTTTCAGAGGAAAGGAAACAAGCTCAGATGGAGGCTTTAATAAATAAGTACACAAATAAATAAAGGAATCAGGGACAAACACACACGAGAAAAGAAGTTTCTGCTGTCAGAAAACCAGCCCAAAACAAGGCCTGAGAGCCCAGGACAACGCTGCAGCTGAGTGCTTGGCATAAGCAACTTCAAGAAGCACTCCAAAGAGATGGGCTTTTATGGCAATTAGATCTAGATAAAGAGAACAGCAACAGGGATTGATGATCTGTCATTCCTGAAGACTCCAGTGCTCTGGGCACCACGCTCAGTGGGACAGGACTCAGCTCTGCACTCAGGCACTGGGCTGGGAGGCAGGGAACTGGTGGAAAATACCGAGTCAGTGAAGATCCCCCAGCAGCAGCATCTGGCCATGAAACTGCAATACCCCACAGGATGGGGCACAGAGAAGCGGGGAAAGACACACTTCAAATCCAGCAACGGAGAGTAGAAATTAAAGCCTGTAACTGTAGGCTTGTTCCTGCAGAGACTTTCACCTGCCTCTGACTAACCTCTCCTCAAAAAGACCCTACCAATCTCTGAACATAACAGCCACAGCAGTGCAGATGTGAACAATGAACAGCATATATAGATATATATAGGATACACTGATCCAAACAGATAAGATCCTTGTAAGAGAGATGTGTTCACAACCAGCTCAAGGGAAAAAAATGTTCCTGTACCCGTCAGTTTTCCAGGGTGCGACTTTCACACTTCTGTACCACTGCAGAGCAGCAGCAATTCAGTCAGGAACTGGCAGAGATGAAGGGGCACCTCCATTCAGGATATAAGCCAGCTGCTCTCTAGTGGGTGCATAATACTTTGAGCCATAGATTTTGCAAAATCAGCTACTACCAGGAACTTCAGATGAGAAAGAACAGGAACTGACAGCCATTAGATCTGACCCAGCAGGGTACTCATACCCTATGGTACCTATGTTTTTTTCATAGTATGTTACTCTTCCAGCAGCACAGACTTTGATACCAGCCCTGAACCGAAGGAAGGCCTCGTGCTCCACGGCATTGATGAAGGGAGGCGGGGGGGGGACAGGGACAGTGTCCTGCACATGTTGGTATCAGGCCCTATATAAGGTAAAGCACATCAGCATCACAGAGCAGAGCTCTCAGAAAGCAGAGAACACTGGAATAAATTCAAAACTAAATCTGCAAAATGCATTGGACACAGACACAGATGTAATTAGCCAGGACGGTGCTTGAGACAGTCTGCAAACCCCTGCAGGTCAAACCCTCAAGCTGTAAATCCTGGCATGTGTGAGCACTGCCGTTCTGCGCTCGCTAGCGCACAGATGCACATCTCTTTCGCAGCACCTGCTACCAAAGGATCTCAGAAACGCATTACAAGAACAAAACAAGGTCTTCCAAGAGCTTTCGAGTTGGTCTCTTATCACCACTCACTTTCCACTGGGGGCTCAGAGAAGCAGCGGCAGAGGCAGCGTCTCACCAAGGTCATCGGTAAGTTCAGGACTGAGTCAGAGCAGAGCAGTCTCTGTGCTGTAACTTCAGTGTCTGTCACCATTCACAAAAACAGCTCCTATTTTTTGGGGCATTGAATCAAACTGGTATAGAGACAGTGGATTCTTAGCAGTCTTTCAAGTCCTGTTTTAGAGGCCAGTAGATGCCTCATCCCCTGAAACACTGTCTACCTTCCAGAGGGGATCACAGTAATTTTTCCCTTAAGAACTTCCCAAATCCTCGTGGGTGGCTGTCAACTCTCCAGGAGGAAAGGTAAAGCTGCTTGGGACAGACCCTCAACTTCTAACAATTCAAACTGCACATCAGCAAGAGGATAAGCAACTGTGGAGGGTGGGTGCGAACATTAAAACGAAAATGGGAGAGAATCTTGCAGAGGAAAGGACCAGAGAGGGAAAATGAGCTGTGCTACTTCCCCACATACAAGCCTCCCCAGGCGGATCTGCCTCCCCTAGTGCTCAGCAGAAGGGCACAACCACAAATGAAGGCTATGTGGCTTCTTCCAGCCCCCAAGTGCTCTCACAGCCCTTGGAAATTGCTGCTATGCCAAGAACAGGGTAAAACCGAGGACCATTCTGGCCAGATAAGATCCCCCTAAACTTCCTGCATTCATCTGATCAGGACCAGAGCTCTATTTAAAGCTTTGTGTGACAGGCAGTGTGGAAGCTGCCTCTCATAGCACTGTAACTCCACCAAACAATCAGGTGAGATGCTGGCTCTTGCCTTCTCCTTCAAGCGCAAGAGCACCAGTTTGCTGCATTCCTGAGGACACTTCAAAAGGGCTCTTTGCCTTATGTCTCCCAAGGCAGCTGTCTCAAGTGGCAGCTTTGTTTCCTCTGCTCTCTTTTTTGCAGCTTTCCTGCTGGACTGACTTGTGTTCAGAATGCTGCAAAGGCCAGCAGGAAGGGACCTCTTTCTTATAGACCATCAGGGAACAAAGAAAAGCACCTTCCTTCAGTACTTTGACTGATTCTGGATGTAGGTCATAAAGAACTCTCCAAGGGCAGTCAGCATGTCCCATGGCTTGGAGTTTGATGTCTCTGAAGAACCCCTGTGAGCACTGGGCTGTTCCCACAGCAGAAGTGGGGAGGCTTCTGCATGAGCATGGACTGGGAGCTGAGATGAGCATGGCTGCCATGGAGAAATGAAATGAGAGAGGAGATGAGGGCGAGGGAGGGATGCACAGGCTTGGCATGGGCTGGTTTGATTTCTCTCACCCTTGTGCACTGCAAGCAGTGGAGCAATGGTGCTCTGGTGCCAGACGGTGATTAGTAGTGTCCAGGGCAGAACTATCAGCACGATAGCCAGGATGTCTCGTCTCTTCGGCATCTCCAAGACTGACTGGACCCACAGCTCCTCATTACCTGACAGTGAAAACCCCAGAGACAGAACAGCAGAGCACATGGAGAACAGAAATAAATGGGCAAGAAAGAACAAGGACAGCGAGAGAGGACGCGAGAGAGGGAGAGAGCAGCGAAGGCGACACGACTCGTAGGTCTTACCAGTGCTTACAACCCACCCATTGCAGAAGCAGGTTTGGAGGGGCCTCGGCTGCTGGGACCAGGAGCAGGAGGGCACTTCTACAGGACAGCGCTGGAGCTGCCAGCAGGAACCTCAGGGTCTCATTTGGGAGGAAACCTGCAACACAGAGCAAAGGTGAGGAGGCAGAGAAAAGTACCAGGGAGCTGCTCCGTGTTGTTCACAAATCCTCCTCAAGAAGAGCAAATCAAACTGGGGCACTGAGTGACAGAAATGCATCCCACTCCTCCAGGGAGAGAGGCCCCTGGGTGTCCTGAGCCTTGCTTTCCTTTGCATCCACTTGTCAAGCAAAGCCCTTGCTTCAGCCAAGCAGAAGTTGCTCAGTGCCGCAGTGTCTGAACCATCCCCAGCAGAAAAGGTCCCTTCATCCCCAAGCCAGCCAAGCCTCACAGCACCCCCTGCAAGGCCCCAGCCCTAGGAGGAAGCAGAGACCATAATAACCACATAATAAACACATCAAGTGCTCTGAGCCTCCAGACCCTTTCCTTCTGCTGGGCAGAGCACTTGGGGTCACTATGCTCCTGGGAATACGGCTCCAGCCAAGCCAGTGACCCTGCATTTTGCCCATCATTGCAATCCCCGCAGCTCAGACCATCCCACTGGCATCTCTGATGCAGCCAGTTTTAACTCAGGCTTCCAAGGGCCTGTTCAGGTTCAATTCTTCCAATCCGGGAGGTTTTGCGACTGGAGTGTATTAAACTGCCACAATGGCTTAGTTTGATTCAGTACAAGCACATACAAGATTTAAGCAGACTCTCTTTTACCCAAGTATCCTGGCAAGCAAAGTACATCACTTACAGGGACATGCATGGTGGAGAGTTTGCAAACATGGGTAGCAGTTTAGTGCCACTGTTCCCATGTGGGGGAATGCATTAGCCCACTGCTAAAAGGGCTGCATTGCAGACAAGGGAGAGCTCAGAGGATTCGGCAGTGGAAGGCAGGGAGCCCTCTGCTCTGGGGGAAAGCACTGATCTCCCACTTTGGTGCCCTGGAAACTACCAGATCCTCTCCTTAAATCAGAGGGGAGCTCCTCAAGCCTGGGCTGTAGATACAAAGCTACTTTGCAAATGTTTTTTTCCTGAGATCCTTGCTTTTTCTCGGTTGCAATCACGGAGAGATTCAGGTTCAAATCCCTGATCAGCTCAGTTTGGAATGATCTGAATTTCCCTTGGCCGTGCCTTGACCACTGGGCTGTACAGCCAGGCTGCGGCACCGAGCCCAGTGGAAGGCTTGAAGTGAAACGGCTCCAAGAACTGACAGGTTGTCCTCTGAAAGTGCACACAAGCGATATTGAAGTCGCTGGACAGAACCTGGCTCTTCCAAATTAGCACTTCAATCAGAGGTAGTAATTTACCAGGGGGAACCAGAGGTAGGGAAAACCTTCAGCGAATCCATTTTTTGATTCACGTACAACAACCTGACTCATCAAAAAATTTCCATTCAACTCTAGAGCTGCCACCTCTCATCCAAAAACCTGTGCAGAGATCACAGTGTCAGCATCCACGAAGCTGGGGACCCATCCTCCTCATGGGCATCAGGGCAAGGTGCAGTTAGTGAGGTGGTAAGAGGGAGCTTAGGGCCTCCAGAGGAAACAAACCCCTAAACCAACCACCAAACACATCTGGTTCTATGAAAAGTAGGGTTTCCTGCAGTCAAATATGGGGAACCAGCAGGAAAAGGCTTTTCACAGCCCAAGGATATGCTCTGTGCAGCCAGACACCCTGCACACTTTCAGGGAAGCATCTCCCAGCAATGCAGATTTGTCCCCGTTTCTTTCAGAACAGGAGAAAGCAGCCTCATGCCGACAAAAAAACCCCACAAACAGGCAGGAAGAAGAGGAATTTATCCAGCAAACATCAGCCTTCTGCTGCATCCCTGTCCAGCTCTCAGAGCCAGAGAAATCCCGCTGGCCTAGCACTGCCAAAGCACACAGTGCCCTCAGGAAAGAGCATCTGGCCTCATCCTTGCTGCCCCCGCAGTTGCTGTCAGTGCCTGAAGAGAGGGCACCAAGCGCTGGCATCCTCTGAATCCTCTAATAAAGCCAGAACATGTCCCTTGAGCATCTCTGTAGGGCAGAGCCATAAGGGGCAGCTCTGAAAAGACTGAACACCTTGCCTGGTAAAGTGTCTTTGCTGCAAATGCACCAAGGGGAGGTCTCTGCTGCTGGAGATGGGTGGGAGGAAACGACATGGTAAAAGAGCCACTCGGAGCCCTTTCACAGCAGCTGGCAAGCTGCCGCTGGGGGCTGGCACGCATCAAATGCCCCGTTTGTCAAGGGCAGCTTCCTCCCAACACAGCGCTCTTACCTTAAAAGTGCCTTTTCCCTGCCTCCTGCCAATCCAGACTCGAACTGGCAGCATCCTCCCATAGCACAGCCTGACCCTGGGCTTCGTATAAGAACGGGCACCTTTGGGTGAGGGTGCTACTCTGATTTCCATCCCTTCAAAGCGCAGGCTCCAACGATTTGTGCATCGGGCTCTTCGGCGTCGATTCCTTTTAATTTGCTACAGAGCATTTAGCAGCTCCCTGGTCAATCATCTGTCACTTTGGTGCTCCAGCTGCCAAGGGCCAACACAGCCCCCTCGTGCCCCAGCACAGAGAGCTCTGCTCGGGCTGGCAGCAGAGAGCTCCTGGGGACACTTTCGGCCATGGGGACAATTCCTCCCCATGTCCTCCCGGGGGCCTGCGGAACACCGAGCAACTTTTGCAATAATTGTGGGCTGCAGTGTGAACCAGATACCCCCGTAATTAACGCTCCTGTAATTAATTAGTGGGCACTGTGAAATGTGGATCCAGATGAAGTATTTCAGGCGTGCTCCCTCCCATCACGCTAATGCAAGCGAGGGCCTCGGTGCAGGGCGACGCCAGTTCTCGATGTAACGAAGCCACGCTCCCCCCTCGCCGTCACACATTAAAGTTGCGAAAGGTGAAATCCATTTTCTCCTGTGAACAACATCAGCTAGGAAATACACGGTTGCCTGCGATTTTACACTGCTGGTGAGAGAAGTCACAGCTTCACAGCCCAAGACAAGAGGGCTCGCCCTGCATCCAAAACATCCCTTGCTACCGAGGCCAAGCGATGCTTTTTGCTGCTGTTTACAGCACAAGTGAGGCGAGCCAAAATTCAGCCTGGGGAAAATTATGCTCCTCTTTAAGGCATTCGCTCTACCCCTGCCCCATCATAACACCGCTCTCCTTTTCCTACCGAAAAACGTTCAAAACAAAACCTGGCTTTGTTCAGATCATCAGTTTTAAGCTTCTGCTATCTCCTCCTCCACAGGGAAAAGAAGGAGGAGGGACGAATTTAAACATGAATTAATTAAAAGAGATCAACTTCTAGTTTCCACTGCAGAAAGTATACTTCCTTTTTTTTTTTCAGCTTTGAAAAATCGGGCAAAAGACACAAATCACCAGCTCGAATGTAAGCAATTTTGGGGTTAAAATGCTTCTACAGCGTAGTTTGGACAGACTTTCCTTTGTAGAAATGCATTTTGCCATGCAGCAAGCAGAAGGGCTGTGCCACACGGTGAAGGAGATTTCACGTCCTCCGGCAGAGGGCAATGGTGTCAAGGCGTGACAATATTAAAAGGGCACTCATCTAATCAAAATCCTTTGATAAATCCTGTAGCCATGTGTTGGTAACGTGCTGGATTATTAAACGCTGAAGGTTCTGTTTTTAAATCAAGTTGATCGGCGTCAGCTCTGACACCTACCATAGGAAACACTGATTTGGTCTGTGATCTGGTTTATAGCCAGTTTTACCTTCTTTCTTCCTCTGGGGTTGATCAGCCCCAGCATCCTTACTCCTTGGTTTTCCCACATTGAACAGAACACGTTAAACTAAATAATTGCTGAAGGTGAATTTGTATATATAGGTAAGTCACTGGAACAGAAACATTGTCTCCATGTAGGAAAAACACACCCCAAAAAACCCAAACAAACATACCAAACACTTACTCGATTTACAAACCAGCCAGGAAATAGCAAACACTCACAGCCAAATCCTACAACAAAAGCCTTACAAGGAAAACAAACCCTCGTACTTCAGGATACAAAATACCTTCTCACTTAGAGCTTTTCCCCCTGAGCAAAGTAGCCCCTAAACCTAAACGTAGGGTTTCTTTCATGTTTAAAATAGTAACTGGTTCTGATCGCTGCTGAAAACTGATGCAGAAGAGGCACAAGGCAGAGCTGGTCAGCCCCTCTCAAGCCACCACAACCCAGCAAATCCTGAATCTACACCACGTTCACAAGCCTGGTCGCACTCCTCCTCTCCACACTGCATGGCAGGGGATGGGCACGACAAGCCTCTGTCTAAGATTTTGGGTTTTGGCAGAAAAGACTCGTAAAGCACAGGCTAAAAATAAAGGTAGTAATAAAAACCTCTTGCTCATTAATTACTCTGTAAGCCATTACTGCCTAAAATCCCCATAACTTTAATGGGGGCTATTATAAGTATAGTAGCAAAACTGTGGAGCTAATTACTGTTTAGTTATTAAGCAGAACATAGCCAGAACTGAGTAATGAGCATGCAGAATTGCTTGTTCTTCGAGGATTTCATCAGGGTGCTAACTTCAACCTCTGATTCATCCCAATCACGGGAGAAAAGCACAGAGGCTTTGCAGCCCAGCCCTCCCAGAGGGCTGCATGCACCATCCCTGGGCTGGAGCTGAAGTGCACAGCACGAAGCCTGAATTGCAAGTCAAGAAAGGGAGTGAGAATGATTCAGAAGTGTTTCAGACCACCGTTACCAATCTGCCAGCTACAGGAGAACCAGATTCATCCACGGGAATCAAAAATGTTGAGCCAATGCAATGGAGTGCGAGGGTTTGCATCATCTCTTCATCCAGCATTTGTTTCCTTCATTTTAAAATAATTACTGTGGCCAAAAATAGAGAAATAACGTGTCACTACACTTGCCTTGGCTACACATGGCAGGGCCACTGCTTGTGTTTTCCAAGCTGTTAGAGAAACTGAGGCACAGAGGCTGCCGAATTTCCCCAACCTTGCAAGAGCTGAGGCAAAACCTGACCTACTCTGCCCTTCCAGCCCTGAGCTCCTGAGCCCTGTCGCAAAAAACAGGATCAAGCACACAGATTATCTCGCAGAAAAAAACATATATTAACCAAGCTTCTCAGAACAACACTTAACATTTAAAGCAAGCGTGAGCAAAGTGGATCAAGGGAGCTCAGCACAAGCACAATTAGCTTCTGTAACTTATTGCCACAGGATACTAAGAAGAACAAGAACTTAACAGGATTCAAAAAAGGATTAGTTGCGTATGTGAATAAACTGCATATCCAGAATTAGAATGAACCACCCACCAGTTTGGAAAACATATAAACCCTTGAGTTTCAGAGCGTCAGCCAAATTTTAACAAGCACCAGAAACTTTCTCTTCTCCAAATTAATTTTGCCTCCATGCTGTTCCATCTCTGCAGATGCTGATAGAGGTGGCCAGAGCTGCAAAGAGGACAGGAGATGTGATGGCACTGGCCCTGTGCTGACCACACTGACTAGTCCCAGGATTTCACTGCTTCCAACAGCAAGGCAGATCTTCTGTTAAATCCTCAGAGGATTTAATGCATTTTCCTAAATGTGTTTTCTTGCTTGTACAGGTTCTTACACTGCAATCATCGCCACAGTGCTCAAGTGCTGTCCAGGACTTCTCGAAGATCCTTAGCTGCAGTCACTGCACTTCCTTTCCTTGTTGCTCCAAAGACACGAAGGAAAATGCCTTGGAAGGGGCAGGTCTGCTTTCATTATGGTGCTTTTGAAGAGCGTTGTACCTGGGCTTTGAAATCTTCTCATAAATGCTGTGTCCAGACTCTGTCTCAAGCCAGGAAAGCTGTGGGTTGGCTCGGGCCTTGGATGAGAAAGCCTTTACAGCACCCAATACTTCTTGATAAACGGCTGCACTTCACACATGGTTTTTAAAAAGCATCTCTACGAGATGAAAAGCTGTTTGACTTACAGCCCACTTCCAAAATAGAAAGACAACTGGGAGCTGTTTTCTCCAGGGAAATGCTGATGATACCCATGAAAAGTTGTTTGACTTTCTCTAAGGTTGTCTGTGGGTGAATGCTGAATGAGCGCTGGGAAAAGTGTGCTCCAACCACTAGCTCATTTAAAGGCTTCTCCATCAAGACTTCTCAAGCTACAGACACAACCATACCTTGAGATATCCCCTCTGCTCAGCTAAGACCACTTCAGTGTTGTCAGAAGCAGAATATTTCCAGACTCTGTATTTCCACCTCTGTGGTCTGCATTGCACTGAGTATTTTGTGCACCGCTGACTTCCACAGATTTTAAAAAGTGACATTAACAAAGGATGACCCAATTTCAACGTGATTGGACTAAATTCCACAGCTCCATAATAGGCTTTGCATATGCTTTGTCCAGAGGGTTTGAAGACGCGCGTTTCCCCGTGATACCTCATGTCAGAGGCAGCAGGCCAGAACAGCCAAGCCTCACCTTTCCGACCAGCACGCCAGCGAAGGCCACTATTTCAGGATCTGCAAGACTGAATTATTGAGCCAAACATGTCAAGATAACACCTGCCTCCCTGTGGACTTGCCTTTCTCCCTCTACCCAAGAAAGCCGAACAAGTTAAACATGTGTAACGGAGCCAGGTGATGAAAGAGCAGCCATGGCCGGCAGAAGAGAGACCAATGCTGCAGTGAGGATTACTTCAACACTCCACAGTTCACAGCTTTCATTGGTAGTGGCTGAGAGCAGTCCCAGGCTTTTATAAACCATCTAAATCTGGGGGGTGGGATTCCATGGGTGCCTCCGAAAACCTCGGGCTGGTGGGATATGCTGGGGGCTGCCTCCCATCACTCTGGCACCAGGGAAAGTTCACAAACATGACCATCGAACGTGAAGAGTCACAAACCCTAATTATATCTCCCAGCTGGCTCTGCAATATGTTCCCAATTCCAGACTGGGAGATGCTGCTGCTCACCTCCCACACGCTGCTGCCTCTTGACTCGCTGGGGAGACGAGGCCGGGGGAGCACAGCAGGGCCCAGCGCCCCAGTCCATGACACAGACCTTCAGCATCAGCTCCGTACCCGAGACCTGGCTTCACAGCCATCAGCACTCACTTTTAGTGACTGAGCTCTTCCCTTTTTCACCTCTGGAAAAAAATAAATCCTGCTCTATTTAAAAAGGGTTATTAATAACCTGATTCTAATGCATTTAAAAGGGGAGAAAAAGAAGCCTTGCAGAGCTGGTGAGCAAGCTAGCCCTCTCCTACTGCAGCAAGCCACCGCTGTGCACTCTAAACACCTTCCAAAGGCATTTCGCTTTCAAAACCCACATTTTTCTATTTTTCAATAGCAAACATCAAGTATCCTAAAGGCGTTTTGGGGTTTTTTTTGAAGGCTAAGGAGAAAAATATGCAGGCATCCAAATTCTCCATTACTTTTGAAAACACCAGCTGTTGTAAGCTCAAGTCCCTGAAGATGCCACTGAAGTAAAAACCGCTTTGCAGGAACTGTTGTCAGAGTCGCTTGCTAATGTGCACATATCCAGGCTTAGGGGTGCTCCGGACAGGCAGCAAAGAGCATCCACTGCTGTGGGAGCAACACGGAGCTGTTCCTGCTTGGGGGAAGCAGAGTGCTCCCAGCATCCTGTAAATTCAGCATCTCCGCGCATCTCTATCCTCCACGCAATGCCACTTCCAACACGTGCTGCTCTTGAGGCAGCTGTGGGAGCTCCCTGGTTAGCAGGCGGTCAAAAACCCAGAGCCAAACCCATTACACCAACCCACAGAGAAAATCCTCATCTCGAACTCCCGTTCAATGGCTTCTTTAAAGAGATGAGGCTCAAATCCTAAGTCCTGCTCAGTGCTGGGTGGTCAAACAGGGCACAGAGAGCCCGGCAGCCTGTGACCTCTGCAAAAGTCACTAATGGGACTGAGGGATTAACATCGATTCTTTCATGCTACGGCATGGAAAGGGAAGGGGGGTGGGTCTGGGATGATAAAGCAAACACCCAACCATAATTCAGCAGCTTGCAACACAATCAATCGCCGCTTGCAGTCCTGCAGGCCATTAGTACAGCCACAAACCTACACAACCTTCTTCTTGGAAACAGGAAGGTCATTTTAAAATCATCTCCCTTTGATTTCTGGTCTCTGCCGAATTTCAGTGGGGTCTCCTAACCCTACTGTGCCTGCTGAAAGGAAGCGCACAGCTCACCTCCTTTCTCCACAGTGAACACAGAGGCTTTTGCCTGCCTGGGAACCTTTGACACCCCAGAATAACATGGCCCGGCTTTCATGTGAGAGGCATTTGAGGCCAATCCAATAAACCCACAGTATTCCAACACTGCCCAAGGAGGTGGGATTTGGCTCTTGGTTTGTCTCTTAGTGGGAAAGGCATGGGCTACATCTACCAGCGTGTCCAGCTTCCAATCCACGCCTGGTTCTGACTCTGGCTTCCCCCATGGCTGCGTTATTTTGGCTCACCTGCACCTCGGCTTGCTCTGGAGGTGAGATGTAAATAGCTGCCTACTTTTGGACTGGAATCACAAGGCTCAAGTAGCTCACAGGCTAAATACAGAAATGGCACAAGCACTGATGCCCAAGGTGCTAGCAAAGCGCAGCTCACACCGATCTGGTGGCCTGGTGTGCACGCCTGGGGAAGGTCATTTCTCCTAATTTTAGAAACACCCAATGGCCAAACGCAGCCCAGATCTTCTCCATATGAATGAGAAATGGAGAAGCCAAACAAAAGCCGGAATGAAGCCACCAGTTTCGCAGCCAAACTCAAAAAAAAGCAGTGAACAAAGCAGCCCTTGCAGGAAGGCAGGCACCTACCACCTCTCCCTGCTGCCCAGTGCCACTCACCAGCCCCTGCCATTTGCACGAGCATCTTCATCACCTCCAAAGGCTTGAGCTGCTTGGCCAAGCACCATCCTGCCACCAAATCAGCTGGGACATGAGGAAATATTCCCTGTAGTCTGCAGATGTCTCAGCACCTCTCTCTAATCTGCGAGTGGCTGAAAGCGTGCACGTTACCTGACACAGAGGTACAGACAGGGCTGACGGACAGACAGACTCGCTCGCAGGGGTTTACTTGCAAGGTGAGGAGCGAGACGAGCCCTTGGGGAGCTCTGAGGAACTGGAGGGTTTTGTAATGGCTGCTCTAAGAATATTGTAATCACGCGGTAATTACGGCGCATCTCAAATCAACCAGGAAAATTACATCGTTATTATTACGACTGTCACCAGCCTTGCACGGCAGGGACAGAGCCAGGCCACCCCTTGCCCAGGGAGGGAACCGGGTTAGGAGAGCATCAACAGACCCAGCACGCTCCCTTCAGGCCTGTCCAACCCAAGCTACCCCTGGAAGCTTCCTCCAGCGACTAGGACCACATCTGTACTTTCCTAGGCTGGATCTCAAGGTACAACACTTAATTAGTCAGGTTGATTTCATACCTTTTTTTTTTTTAATTAAACAAAAATCCTCAAGCACAAGAGCAGCCCTTGTCATTTGATTGGAACTGTCAGTCTTGCAAATGTCATTCCTACAGATGACTAATCTGTAAAAACAAGAGCTACTAAATCGTTGACTCAGTTGATGATGAGCCAGAGCAGTAACGGCGGTTGAGACTGAGGGGGAGAAATCAGCGCCGCCTGGGCTCAGCACGTGGCTCTGAAGCCTTTTTCCAGCTTGAAGGACTGAGGTGAGACCCCTTTTCCCCTCCAAACCCGGGGTCTCACCCCTGGATTGCTGCATAGTTCACCATTTGCTCTGTAAGAAGAATGACTCAGGCTGTCGGATAAGCTATTAACTTCAGCAGCCAGAGTCTCTTCCCATTAGAGCGTTCTGGTAGGAGATGCCTGGTTGAGACAAAAAGGACTGCCAGGCAGAGCAGAGAGCGCACGAGACAGCGATGAGAAATAATGTTGGCAGCGTTATTAAAAGATAAATTGGAGGAAGAGAGGAGGTGCATGTGTGGGGTGACAGCTTCAGGGGATTGTAACAAATCTTTGCCACCAGGGGCTTCATAGCTGTCAGATTTCCCCAAGCCAGGGGACAGGGAGACAACTTAGGTCCCCACGCTCCACAGGTCAAAGCACCCCTTCCACACACGTGTCCTGCCAGTGTGAAACCCCAATAGCATTCAGCAGCAATAGGTTCATGGTGTGCAGTGTTTTCCCGACCCATGATCATGGTGACAATAATCCCAGTACCCTCACAACGCCATGGACAGAAATTGGCAGCTCCCTGTCCTACTGTCCTTTGAGTTTTATTTATGGAAAAGCACCTTTTATTGCCATTTTTGCTTCTTCCAGAGGCTGGTCTGCCAGGCTGGAGACAGAGATAGCATCTACACCTCCAGGATCCAGACAGCTCCACCTTGCTGCCAAGGGATTCATCTTTGAGTGATTTTATTCACAGTTATGCCTGCCAGGTCCCCTTCTCAATACTCTTGGCTGAACACTGGCTGCGTGCACTTGGAGAATTTCAGAGCTAAAGTAACTTATAACTTAAAGAGTAACTAACTCTGTCTGAGGCAGATGTGACTTCAAACTCAGCCACCCAAGAATGAGTTGAACTCTCATCACATTGCTTCATAGTCTCTTTTACTCTTTGAATTTCACTGCTCAGGCCAAGCTAGCACATACAAATCGGTCGGCATCCTTCCTGCTGCCCAAAAAGCCCAACATCGTACAGAGACTTCACTTGCACACCAACAGCTTCCCAAGCAGGTAGAGTTGCCCTGGCCCCTACCCTTACCACTCAGATTCCAGCCAGTCTTTCCAATGCTTCCAATTTTAACACTCGCAATGTTCTCCTGATGAAAATCGTGCCAGAAACGATGCTCGTCTAAGTGACAAACAGAAAGAAACACTTCCACAGCCTCACAAAAGGTCATTCCAGGAGCTGCACACTCTCAGAAAATGAATATGTTAGAGTCACGCCTCGTGGATGTGCCACTGTTATAAGACAGACACTGGAAGAATTATTCATTAGTAGTGACTTCTGTAGCTCTAATCTCCATAACCAGCTGCCGCTCATCCAAGTGGATCACAGCCCATCTGAACAAACCTTTGAAAGTCCACCCAACCCCACCTCACACAGCCAAAGTCAGCCTTTCCTGGGCACTGCATCCCTGCAGCGACTGCAAGAGCTGGGGATGGGAAGGGTGGAATATTCCTGCATCTCCCCAAGGCTGGAGGGAGGATGCAGGCAGAGAGTGCCATACACTGGCTGGCAGCCTTTCAAGGGTGGCAGGCTTGTGCCAGCTTATACTTCTCTCTCCCAAATTAGAAGCAAAACGTGCCACTAGAAAGTCAGGTGAAAGCTGTCTCTCAAGGAAGCAAGAGGCTGCCTCTCAGTACCACTGCGTGAGGCCGCATCTTAAAGCATCCTGCTCCTCTGAGCACAGCCGTTGCCTCCCAAAAAACCCACAGCTCTCAGGCTCCAGCCTAGCTTTTTGCTGTCCCAAACCTGTCCGCTTGCCCTGGCAGAGACACTTACTGCTCACTGACCCCCACCATAACCTCTGCTAGGATTTAATCACAGCACCGTTCTCCTCCCATTCCCACATTCACGTCAAGCCCCTCATGGAGGCAGACGAATGGCATCCTTACAAATATTTGTGGTATATACTGACCGTAGGAGACACGGAAAGACCAAACAGGCACCTCCTCTGCCTCATGCAGGTTTTCCATCCAAGCACCATCCCTGTACAGGCTCCCAGCATCCAGCAAGCTCCCAGTTGAGAGCAGGACTGCAGCTTACTCCGTATGTCTCACTGCCTCCTTCGGAGACCCAGCCCACTCACAGATCTGCCTCTCAGCAACCATCATGTGCATCTATTATTCAGAAGAAATATCAACTTATTCATGAGCCAAAATAGGCTCCAGGTACCGCACCCAGTCTCTAACAAAATTCCTCCTGCAAAGCTGCTCTTTTCTCAGCCTGGACTCAACCGAGAAGAGCGCAGCGCTGCTCTCGCTTAGATCCCACCGGAGGGTTTTACAGCTTCGTTACGGTAAGGGACAGGAGTTAACAACCCTGTCAGGCCGCTCCCTCATCATCTGGTTAATGTACCTCGTTAATGGCTACAGCAGAATATTGCTCACCTCCTGCACACTCCAACCTTTCCCTTGGGCTGGCAGGTACAGTTCCCCACAGGGACAGAGAGATGGCAGGGCAAGGAGGGCACGGGAAGTGACGTGGTGCCCACAGGAGAGGGACTTATCCAGCACGCTGTCACAGGCCCCTGCAGTTATTCATGTACCAGAGAGTCATCTAGCTACAGCAGGGACACAAGGGCTCACAAAATAGTGAAGTTAGGCTTCCCTTCCCATGCAGCCTCTGGTACGTTTACTCCTGTCCCTCCCAGGGCCACCTGTGTTAAGAGAGATGCATCGGGACACATTTCTTCTTTAGGTTTAGAAGCAGCCAAACAGATGGGAAAAAACAAAAGATGAAATCTAAAGGAGTTCAGCCAGAGCTCTTCAGCACCACGGCGGTATTTATAGACAAGCCCAGGGCGAGGTAACCCAGGCACCCACTCCACTGTCACACTGCGTTTCTCTGCAAGAGGCCACGGCGCTGCTGGAGGCAGCGTCACTCGTGCAGCTTGCTCAGCACCCACACGCGTATGCAAGCAGACCCACTCATTCACAGCAGCACACAAAAGCATCATCTTGGGCCCTGCTCTGAGCCACCAGGACAAGAGTATGGGCTATGCAAAACTGCAACTTGTCAAAAGTGGGATCCTTCCCCTGCTGATGGTGATAAGAATTGTGTATTTTATCGACTGAGAGCTGGAGTGGGCCCCGAATCATGCTGGCATTATGTTATGATAATGCTGGAAGTATTATAAATGCTTTGCGTGCCAGACAAATCCTGGAGCAGGCTTCCAAATCCCCTCAAAATCCCTGCTTGCATCTCTACATTTATCCATTCATGAAATCCAGAGCAGAGCCTCAGCATCCATCCCTTTGCTCCTGGTCCCTTTCCAGCTGAATGAGAGGTGAGGCAGAGTCAAGGTATTTCTTCTGGATTAGCTTTCTTTTGTCTTCCAGGTGCCAAATCTGAAGAAGAAACTGTGCTAGGGCATTTAAGAAGCAAGGCAGCTGAAGGAATCCCATGCCTCCTGTCAGAAAGTGAAGCATGTCTCATTTTCCATGAGATCTGACTCCCATAACCACAGGGAGCTGCGTGAGCAACGCAGGAATGGAAGGAGAGAGTCTGAACTCCACTTTCCACATTGCATTAACAGGCAGCCACCTTGTCAGCATCTGGCTACTCTTCCATCAACACCAAGCATGCAGTATTTCCTCTGTCCACCTTGTTTACTTACATGCTACGCTCCAGTGCAGAGACGAGATGTTCACAGCACCAAGGACTCTGGCGCATCAAACCTCATCTCAGGAACCAGCAGTAAATAGCATTTCAGGGCAGCTCACAGGCTGGAGCTGGGCCAGCACTGACCAACGCATTAGCACAGCCTTTGAGAGGTAATACATCACCTGCTCTTGAAGAACAGCACAAGAAGCACAGGAAGCCTCATACAGAAGCTGTACAGAAGCTTAGCTCTTGTGCTGTCTTTAGGAAAACAGCTCAGATCCAGGCAGGAGGGGGATCTTCAGCATTTCCTATTTATTCTGCTGTCACTGCCAGGCATATCACGTTGTGCTCCCCATGGCTCATATGGATAGAATAGCTGGAGGGATTTCTGAGTACCACTGCAGCTGGCAACCTGCTTAAAGGCTCTGTGGTACCCGGCAGGACAGGGAATTTCTCCGAGAGGAACACAGATTATGTGTGCATCTGCACCCAGCTGTACTAGGGGAGGAACACACACTTCTAGACACAGGCCAGGGTGGAAAAGAGAGTTGTGCACTCCAGGCACGGTGCAGGTACCCGTAGGGTATCTATGCTGCGCAGGAGTCGTTTTAGGAGCCTGTGAACAACGTGCCTTGGCACTAACATAGCCACAGATGGAGGGGTGAAGAACAGGAGGAGGACTAAACGGGCTAAACCTGTGGGACAAAGCCATCAGCACTGCAAGAGACCGGGATCTGCTCCCTAGCACCACGAATTGTTCTCAGCTATTTCCTCAGTCTCTCAGTGCCTCAGTTCCTTCCCCGGAGGCGTGGAGTTCCCAATAAAAACTGTAGGAGGATCTATTCAATAGTGACTAATACGCTGTATTACTTGGAGCACTTGGGGGTGGTCCACGTGTCTGGATCAGGATATGAAGATTAATTATGGGCCACACCCTGTGATCTCCGCTCAGCAAAGCCCTCATTAGGTTGTGAAGGCAAAGATCTTGCCACCAGAGAAGCAACACTCTGGTAGGTAACCGATTCAGGATCTCCACAGGCAAAGTATAAAAGACAAGCTACCAGATAAGCTACAGCACACCTGATTTTTCCAGGCTGCTGCATGCAAATGTTGGGCTGCAGAAAATGTGGAGAGCAAGACAGCCACAGAGGGCATTGCCCACAGAAAAAGATGCTGACCAAGGCCTGCTGCGTCCCCAGAAGTCAAAGATCTTGCTGATGAGCCCATATGAAAAGCAGTCATGGAAGCCAGGCAGCCTCTGGCACTGCTCATTCCTGCAAGACAAAATGCAAGAAAGGACCACATCCCCTCTTCCTATGGATCCAAATCTGCCCACGGGTTTTGTTTGAAGAAGGAAAAAACTGCTTTTGCACAACTCTTTTTTTGAGCTGGCAGCAACAGAACAAGGGCAAGAGAGAGCAAAGGCACTGCAAAGTCTCCAAGAAACACTAAAAACTGAACTGCAACATTTGCCCTGGTGTCCCTTAAAAGACAATTGTTTTCATTTCCCAAGGCTTCTGCTGTTGCAACATGAGGGAGCTGGAACAGATTAAAAGGGCAGACGCACTGTTTTCCTTTCAGAAAGCATTAATTTGACATGGAGCAGGCAGCTTCGCACGAGGGGCAAGCGTGTGCCCACACTTTGTTACTGGATGACTTCTTGGCAATTGCTTGCCAGAAAGAAGCAGCGTTTGGGAGCGTTTGTGGCAAGGCCCCGCACACTGGAGGCTCTCACTGCTGCTCTTGTCTCGGAAGATACACAATTGCAGAGCAAAAACCAGAAAGACGGAGAACAACAACCGAAAAGATGCAGAACCACCACCAAAAAGATGCAGAACAACAGTGCAGGTCAAGGGAGGAAAGAGAGCACATCCAGGCATGGCTGTAGTTGGCTGCAGCTCTGTGAGACACTGCCCTGGTGAGGACAAAGCCCCAGGATAACAGCATCACTGACCCCATGGTGCCGTGTCAGGGCTGTGTGTCCTCTCTTCACATTCACTTTCCACTATGAGCCACTTCGATGGGTCAGGAAGCTTTGGGATGTCAACTGACAAGTGGGAAAGCTCTCCTACCCTTTTTTTTACTGATGCCCTCTCACTTTGCTGTCACAGAACATCTTCCATATTCCTCAATGCTTTGAAGCTGACACAGAAAACAGAGTTGGGTGCTACAAACAGAAAAAAAGAGATTTTTCCCTTTTTTCCCCCTGAGTGCATTCATCTTCCCACACCTTTTTCAATCCCAGCTTTGCCACCCAAGGAATCCCAACCGTTGTAACTTCCTTGCCAAATCCTGGTCAATCATTCACACCGGAGATCCGTGTATAGAGAAGGACTAACTCCGCAAACAAGGCAAGCACGATGCATCTTGGTGAGTTTGGAGAATTTCCTCATACGAGCAAGGTTTACTCACAAAACAAAACAAAAGAAGGGCTCGAAGCTCCCCTGTACATTTACCCAGCCCTTCTTTCATATTTACGTGTATGCACAAAAACACCCAACCTCACTCGTTTCCACAAGTTGGTGACACCTCACTTACAATTTAGACATGTGCATACAGACCTATGCAACTGCCTGCCCAGTCTCTTTCAGTGGGGACTACTGTGATCCATCATTATCTAAGTAACCAAAGCAAATGCTTCCTAATCCCATGCCAAGACCCATCAAGAAGCCCCTGAAGGCAAGGGGAGGAGGGGGTATCTGACAGACAGCACAGAACAAACGGATATTGCAGCAGCAAGATCCTGCCCAAGATAGTGAGGGATGCCCAGCCAAGACCTGCACTTGTTGGGATTAAGTGTGTATGGGCTCCACAGCTGGAAACATCAGGTCCTCCTCAGTGCTTTCCCAAAGAACATCTGGGCTGAGTCACCTCCAAACACTATTTGAAGTTGGGCTTTCTGGTCTGGCTGAGAGAAATTAGGACTTTCAGGGTCAGGGATCCAGGAATTGAGTCAGAGAGAGGCCCAGCAGCGAACAAGAAAGCATTATTTGTGCACAGCTTCATTGATCACCATGGACTTTCTCCCCCATAATCACTGTTTTTCATCCCCACCCACTCCCACAATATAGAACAACAGAGAGCACTCCTCAGATGGCAAAGCATGGCTCAGCCATCTCCAATTCCTCCAAAAGACAGCACTCAAAAGCTTTTCCCTGTAAGCAGCCTCAAAGTTGGCTCTCGCCACTGCTGGCACAAATGAAAGAGATTTCAGTTCCCCCTCCTCCTAAACCCCATCCCCTTTCTGCTGTGAAGAAAAGGCAGAGGATGACCAAGAGAAGAGAAAAGCAACTCTCTTGGTTGCCTCTCACCTCCCTCCTGTCTTTCTGCACCGGCTGGAAGGGCACAGGGCCATTGAGTCCCCATGCAGCTTCACCCAGAGCTGCACGCAAGCCCATGAGGGGAGCCCCAGAGCAGGTGCAGGTCTGGGAGCTCAGTGCTCCTGGAGGGAGGCACAGGCGTATTTCCCCATAACCCAGCCATGCTCCAGCAAAGCAGCTCAGCATCCTCAGGCACCCAGCCTGAGGAAGGGGGGCAAAGTGCTCTCCAGCACTGCAGCCCCCGGGACCCATTCTGCATCCTTTAAATACACCGGGAGGGGTAGAAAAATCTCTGAGAGTCTTCCCTGCTTCCTCCCACTCCCTGCCGCTGCACACAGACACACACACACACCCAGCCCTGTGCATAAAGGATCTCTGTCCTGCTCAGCTCAGCCATGCAATGCCTGCGAGAGGCAAGAGTTACCTTATTCCCATAGCCTGAACCGCCTTCTCGCTCCATCGTGGCTGGGAAGCTGCTACCATTCATGCTTTAATCCCTGGGAACAGAGGCACGATTCAAAGCGGCTGTTCACCCACCGGAGCGGGCTCCCCCCAGCAACCTCCTCCTCCTTCTCTCCTCCCTTTTTCCTCGTTTGTTTGGTCCGGATTTTTTGGGTTTGTTTTTTTTTTTACGTATTCTTTCTTAATCCAGGCAGCAACCAAGACATTTCTTCATTGCCCCTCTGCCTCCCCGTTTCACTCGCAAAGAAACAGCATCGGAGAGCTCCTTCCTCCTCCACCGCCTCTGTGGACCTCCGGCTCCCCAGGTCTGCCTGTCTGCAGCGTGGCGTTAAGGGAGAGAAAGAGAGTGAAAGAGGGAGGGAGGGAAGGAGGGAGGGAGCGTGCAAACAGGGAGGAGGAGGAGGAGGAGGAGGCCAACAGGGTGCGGGAGGAAGGAGCCAGAGAGCGGCTGGCTGCTTTGTATCCAGAGCAGTGCCGACAGCCCCTTCCCTCCCCCTCACCAGAGGAAGACCTGCGCTGCTAATGGTCTGTACCAATTTATTCCACTTTGGCAGGGGCACTTCTCCCTGCGATGGGAGGAAAAGCCAAGGAAGGCTCTGAGATGGCCCCTTAAGGAATTGGTTCCTGCTCTCCTCACTCCATGGCATCACCCACTGAGTTTGCAGCCGCAGGCGAAGGGAGACGCTCTCCCAGCTCAGCAGGCAAAGGGAAAGA
>NW_010207783.1:55112-71107 GCF_000695765.1 Mesitornis unicolor
TAGGAAGGGCTGGGCGTGAGGGAAGGGTCTTGCTGGTGAGGCTCAGCAGCTCTCTGAGAGACAGCAAGGTTCCCCTCCATCCTCTCAGGCTGAGCTCTGCTCTGCTCTGCACAAACACTTGAGCAGAAGCACTCCCCGCCGTGCATGTCTCCATGCCCAGACTGATGGCTCCTCAGCTGAGTCCACTTAGATCTCAAGCAACTCTCCTCCATCTAGCACCAACTCATGGCCCCACTCAGCCATCCCTACCCAAACCGCAGGGTACCCCCACATCCACCCTTTGCAGCTGATTAAAGGCTCTGCCACTGGGCAAAGCACAGCAGGAACATGCTTTCCCCATGGGAAGGTGGCTCTGCATGTGACATGGGCTGTCCCTAATCTGGGGACGATTGCACCAAGCCCAGTGGGCAGACAGGACCCTTCTGTCACCTCTAAAAAGACAGCAAGACCCTAGGGGATGCTCCCTTCCTTCATAGGGGCCACATGGAGGACACTGGGCTTGAAGGGACCAGGGAGCAGAGCGAAGAAGCTGCCCTTGAATAGTTAACCCAGGCAGGGCTGACTCATGCTCAGCACCAGATTTCTCCCGAGATGGCTGAACACCACAGCACAGATGTCTCTGAATGCCACGCTCGCAGCTGAACAGTTTAACATGAGCCAAAAGTCAGCCCTGAGGTTGGGGTGAGTTACCTGTCCTGCCACTGCTGCCTGCCGAGATCAACTGCCTCCATATACCACCACCTCTACACGTTCCACAGTGGGCAACGCACAGATCCACAGCTATAGCTACTCCCTCGCTACTCCCTCTCTTCCAGATCTGGTAAGGTTACAGTGCCATGGTAACCTGTAGGTATAGACAGACTTATTTATGCTTGATCAAAAAAGGAACAACAAAGAAAAACACCACAACATTCCAGTTACAGTGAAAAGCTTCAGTACCCAGCGAGCTGAGGTGCACATCAGGGAGTGAACTCGGTGATCTTCACCAGTGACTCCCACCATTTTCACCAGGCTTTTTGTTTTGAACCCATAGCATTCAGACTCCAGTTTTAACCTGTGGATGTCAAGGGGTACCTGGGAAACTGGAGAGACCAGGGAGATGCCTCCAGGCCAGTGCTGAAGGACTGTCCATGGAGGGTGATGCTTGAAGGAAAGTGCCTTATAACAGCCTCTCCTCTTGTGCTGCATCTACTCTGTGGATGAACAAGGACTGCCAACCCAAAAATCCTTCATGCACAGCTCCAGAGATGGCACAGCCGAGCTAGCTACTGCTCAGCCACCTCCTCTGCAAAACAAGGCAGTTCTTGCAATCAAAGGGAACATGGCCTTTTTTTGTCCTTGGTCTCATTTTCTGCAAGGTACCTAGGGAGAGATCAGCTCCAAAAACTACTTGCCTGGGTATTTTGTGCCAATTCAGCTAGTATTAAGGGTTTAACTGAACTCTATGTCTATTAAAAATGCATAATGTCCACTTATATCAAAAGGGCAGATTCAGACCCAGTGCTTTTCCAGCACGTCCCAGGCTACCTGCTGTTATGGCATTTAGGAGATGGATAGGAAGGAGCTGTCCCTTGAGGCCTATATCAAGAGGTAAGAAAGGGCACGTTCATTGACTGTTTCAGGGCTGGGTGAGAGAGGGGAAAACAAAGGAAAAGAGACATAAAAACGCTCCTGCCACAAAACCTAAACACATAAAAACCCAGAGAGAAGGGAAAGGAGATGTGCTGCACCGGAGATTTATAAAAAATTATGGTTGAGCAGTAACATTTCAGGCTCAGCCCTGCATCCGTGCCTCCAAAGACTCACAAAGGTGAAAGGCACTGGGAAAAGTGTCAAAGAAGCTCAGGAGGGGCATAGACACATACAGAGAGGCACTGCTGCGTCCCTCCCCTGCCCGAAAATTACAGCCTGACTCACTCAGAGCTCCTTTTTATGATCAGAGCAGCAGAACAATGGTGCAGAGACGCTGCTCTGACATTTTCCAAGGTTGTCCCTTTGAACCTTAGCATATCGGCTTGTTTGCATGCTGGGTACGGAGTGGGCCGCATTCACCAGAGCCAAATTCCAGGAGAGGGCAAGCCTGCCAGCAAGAGGGCTGTGTATGGGAGGAGAGGCTCAGGCAATTCCCCCGAAGGATTTTGGGATAAAGGGGGAAGGGTGTTGTTTGCCTGGAATCCAGAGCGCTTCACAGAGGATGCGAATCTGCAACACGCAGCATCGCTGTTGACAGCAGTGTATGTAAACAGAGCAGTATTTTCCCAGTCCCTCCCCCTTCTTATTATAGCACAAAATATCCCGAGTAAAATACATACACACAACAATCCACTATAAAAGGAAAACAAAGCCCCAAGCGTGTGCACGCACACACACTCATAGGTATTCTACCGGAGAACCTAGCGTATATTCAATACCTTAAATGTCATTTTTTTTAAATATTAATGCTGTGCTTCTGGCTAGGTTTATGTAAGGTTTATTACCACAGGACTGGCAGCACAAGAAGACCTAAACTCGATGCTCACAGCCTGTTACCCTCTGCCCGCCCCAGCCATCCTGGCCCACTCCTTGACCGTGCTCTGCCTCCCCCTTCCAGACCCCAAAGCCATTTAGCAGCGCCGGGGCAGACACGCTCCCACCAGGCTTCTTTCCCTGGAGGGAGCAGAGCTGCGGCTCCCTTTCCCCCTCTTCCCCGCGCTTGCAGCTCGCCATCTGGCACTGTCAGGAGGATCTCTGCTTGGAACCGCGCTGCAGCCAGGCACAACCACGAGTGGATTCCTCTCTCCGGCTGAACAGTAACCTCATTAGCCAAGGCAAAGGGAAGAGCGCGGGGGCAAATATTCAGCAAATAGCATTTTATGTTGCAGCGGTGCATGGACAAGCACAGTGCTGGGCGCTGGAGGAGGCAGCGTAGCAGCTGGAGCAACCCAAGGGCTGATGTGGTCCACTTTTTCCTGCCTCCCTTGCTACCCCAGTCACAGCTTCACTCCTTCCAGCAGCACTGTCTTGTTTTCAGGCCTCAGGCAGCCTGAACTACCTTGCCTCAGGCTTTCTGGGAGTCTCCCCAGCCCATAGGCTGGACTCTGGATTATTGCTGCCTTGTGGTGCCAGACCTGAGATACAACTATCTACAGATAGATATCATGCAGATGAGAAAGACCTCAGGCTCTGGAAGAGGCCATGGAGAAAAAAAACCCTCCAAGTTTGGCTCCTTTGCCAACCTGACACAATTCCCCTTCCTCCCACAGGAGGGCTGAGCAGGAGCTGCTCATCACTGATCAAACCCACCACTCGTGTGAACTCTCCAGGCAACAACACGCCTCAAGTTATTTACAATGCTCTCTTTAAGCACCACTGGCCATCCCATGCTCTGAAACGGATCCTTGCTTCTGCTTTGCTTGACATGTGCAAAAGATCCTCCAGCAAGCACCTGCTAGCCCGGTTATTCCTCTCGAAGGGCCTAACGGAGGCCAACAGGTTTTCAAGCACAGCATAAGCTTCTTCTGGAGTGCAGCAACACATTCTGCTATTTGCACAGACCGTTCCCAGCACGTGCTGCTATTGCCCTTGTTGCTGTGCTACAGCTGTTCTGCTATTTGCACAGACCGTTCCCAGCACATGCTGCTATTGCCCTTGTTGCTGTGCTACAGCGAGCAATTACCAGCCTCTTAGTCTGCTGGGCTTCAGTAGGGGGGAAACTGGTGGATAATTCTGTGACACATCTACTCTACAGCCAAGGTTTCTTTTTCTTCTGGTAAAGGTACAGCAAGCAACAATAAAAGCGGTCATCCCATCCAAAATCTCCTTATGCTCCACTCAAAAGAGTCTATCTCATGGGCTTCACCTACACAAGCTATCAGAGATGCTTCCCCATCACTCAGCTCAACTCAAGGCTGGTTGCAAGAGCAGGCTTTGGATGACAGACACCTGATATGATGAACATCCAAGAGGACCTTTGGAGGGGCTTCATTCCTTGTGTACGGACCATCTTTATCTTGAAGCCAAGACCTGGAGACGCTCTCTTCCCTGGCAGCACTGCCTGTCAGGAGCTGTTTCACCCCACCAAGGCTCTTTACAAGCATTTACACACCCTGATGCCTGGATTCAGCATGCGCTCAGGATGCTCCACAGATACACGCAATACACATTTAGGGTGTGAGCAAGCATTGGGGAGACCAAAGGAAAAGCCATGTTGATGCATCAGCAGGTGGTGCTCTCCCCTTCAAATCTGCAAACAAGTTAAGCCTTAGCCTGGCATTTCACCACTGGGATTTCCTCCAGCAAAGATATCTCAGCCTAACGCAAGACCCCTCTTCTCTGCACTGCTGAGAAAGGCAGAGCCTGCATCAGTTCAGAGCCCAGAAAAGGAGATCCATGCTTTGCACGGAGCTCCCCTTGGACAGTGATGCGTCTTTACATCTTGCAAGAAACTCTTCACGGGCTAAAGACCCATTGTAGGTAAACCTAACTCAGGGGAGCACCTAAAAGGAAATGGTTTAGCACATTGCTGGGAGTTGGCAGGAGTGATTCAATAACCCCAGGGCTCCCTGTCCAGCTCCAGCATTGCTCCAATCGTTATCCTGGCCAGGATCCAAGGCAGAGATTGTTCAGAGACCAGCGCAACCCAGACGGTGCTAAATCACGTACGTCCAAACTGTTCTCTGAGGGATTTTAATTTATTGGGAAGCACCCTCTTAGCAAACAAACATAAGCAGCCATCCAGCTCTCTCCGCATGGCGCTGTAATTGAGCTCTGCCTCCAACCCCTCCACCCAGCCCACCACGCACCCATCGTACCGGTCAGAAACTCTCCTCTTTGCTCTGGCTACCGCAGCTTGAGACCAGAAGAGAGGAGAGGAACCAAGAAAACTTATGTACCGCTGAAATTGTGGGGTTGTCTTGACGTGTTAAGTAAGACAACCTCAAATGGGGACTTCCAGATGACATAAGTCACAGGTCCTTTTTGGTTTTAGGGGCTCAGGAGATTCACCAGCAAGTTTAAGCCAAAAGCCTGCATTTCTTTCTGCCTTAATACTTCAGCCGTGCTGTTGACCCATGCTCTGCCCCATTTCCTGCTCTGTTGTCCCCACATTTTCTACCACCGCTTCGCCAGGCAGCTTTGCATCTCACCAAGAGAAAACCTCCTCCAACAAGAGCTTGTGACACTCTGGGATTGCAACACAATGAACTGATAAAGCGAGACGTAGAGGCGCATAATCATAATATCTCACATGTCCCAAGATCACACAAGCAATTTAGACTTTTTTTTTCATGTCTTGTTTATAAATATTCATTTCAGAGCTCTTTTAAACCAGCAGAGCCTGATGCAGGGTTGCTCCAAAAGCTGAAGCAGCCTGCAGCGTGCAGGCAAACTACATCTCTTTGCAGCCTCACCTCTTCCTCCCAGGCTGAGCAAGGCCCTGCTGCCTCTTGCCTACAGATATTCACAGACCATGACAGCACAGCACAAAAGAGATAATAGCAAATATCTCAGCATCTCCTAGCACTCCTGAGGCAGTCATGTCCCTGCCCTATGCCCGTTCCCTGCTATTAACCTCCATCTCAAAACTATTATGTGGCAACATGGGAATCACATCACCTTGTCTGGGTTTACCCAGCTGCCACTGAACAGAATCACTTGGATCTCTAAAAAACTGCTATGTTCATGCCTGGAAAAGAAAAATTAGTATGCAAACACAGTGATAAATCCTCTGATGTGCACATTTATGTTTTTATCATGTAGTTAATCAGGAAAGAGTATGTTCAGTTTAGATACAGCTCCACTCTTTGCTTCTATAATCTGAATCCCAGAAGGGCCTTATAAAACCATAATCTGCAATGCAAAATCGCAAAGCATATGGGAGTGTCTATAGATTTTCCAAATCACCTGTGCCCTAATTTAATATGAATAACAATTAGTTTACTCTTATCAGTTAATTGTGCCCCTTGTGGATTCAGCAACACTGCATCTCGTCACCAAACGCCTTTGTCTGAGCAAACTTTAATTACACTTCCTCACTCGGCCCATCCCTACTGGCAGCTTTGGCAACAAAGGCGAAATTGCTGTTAAACAAAAAAACCCACGACCACTGACAACAAAAAGGGAGCGGACCGCGCTGCTTTCTGATAGCATCAGAGAAAGAAATGCAGTCCAGGGTTAATAGTGGAGATTGCAGTCCTCCCAATTCAGCAAAAGAAGCCCATATCCCCACGGCAGCCTAGATGAGCAGCGGGAGGAGTTTCTCCATCTCCACCTCTGCTCCAGCTGCTGCAAGAGGGAGGAGATGTGCTTCCCAGCCCCTAGCAGAAGAAGATTGGAGAAGGCTTTCATTTCCCCTCCGGTGCTGTGATTAGCAGAGGATTGAGAGCTAAGGCACCAGGGTCCTATTTCCAGCTCTGCCGCTGACTCCAAATGATCCTGTGCAAGGCACTTGACTCCGAGCCTGCTTCCTCACCCATTTCAGCAGCAACAGCATGGCCACTGAGAAAGCTGATGGGATACGCATCCCATACACACCCACCCAGTGCTGTGGTACCACTCCGGCACTGAAAACAGTGCACCAGTAAGCACTGCAACATTTATCTGTTGGCATGGGGTTCGTGTTTTCTTTTCAAGGCCCAGAAGTCCCCTTGTGAATCATACCAAAACCCCAGATTGAGGATGACTGTGTTTCTACTTCCATTTCAAACACACACAGGCCTTAAATCTCAGTTACACCATCACCTTGGCAGCAAAATGTTGCCTTTGCACGGTAGAGGATGCAGGCTACAAACTCTTTGGCAGAGATGAAGGAATGAGCCTGCAGCGTGGCAGGTAAAGCCTCTGGTGTTAGGAATGGTCTTAACCCACCAGATTCAGCCCAGGAATGGAGAGGCATTGCCACAGCAGAATTAGATGTCGAAGCCACAGAGGATGTGCATCTTTGCAGTAAGGATGCTGAAAGCTCCAGCACGCTGCTGCCGCTCTCTCTCCCTGGAGGACTGGTACCACCACGGGGATTTGGCACAGATGCTCACTTCCCCTTCACAGCACGAAGAGGTCCCGCAGCTTCATGCCTCGCAGCCTTCAGAGCAGGTGGAGTAGAAGGCTTCTTCATAATCCATGCTGACTCCTGCTCCTGCGCCGCTCTGAATACAGATAAGGACGCTCACCCTCCTCAAGTCAGGGAATCCATCACCTGCCACATCAAATATGTTCATCACCTTTCTATAGCATGACCTCTGCTCCACTCTAAAATGGGATATCTGCACCTTTACAAAGGAATAAGCTGCTGTGAATATTTAATTGCTTTTATTACTCTCCTGTAATTGTCATCATGACCTTTCCATGCACTATGTTGGTGTGCCTCTCATCAGGTCATTATTTCTAAGCCCTAGGCTCCAGTGAACAGAAACATTAATCTCGTACAGACAGTAGATGCAAAGCTCATGGTGTTTGATCTCTCCTGGTAAAAAACGACACCACAAGCTAGACCAGGTTGAGTTCTGGCGTTCTGGCAACACCATGAAAGATCTCTGCCTTTTCCCAGTGGATGCTCCCACCTCCCTCTTTGATAACCTCATTAGCTTAGCAAGCAGTGAAGAAAAACCAACTACAATTACACGTTTTAAATGAGGCCAAGTGTCCCTCATTCTAGTGGCTGGAACAATGTGAGCGGGGAGTCCAAGCTGCGGCGGCCAGGATAATCCTGCAGGCAGCATTAGCTGCCTGGACAGCAGAGTGAGTCACTCCCCAAGCTAATTCCCAGCTAAAGAGAGGAATCAGGCGTTGATTCTCCATGGAGGTTCAAGCAGCAACACCTCTGCAGTCCTCATTTCTGCTCCAAGCCATCCCACGCAGCACACTGCCAAACACATGCAGCTCCAAGTCAGGACGAGCTGGCAGGCGAGAACAGGGCTTGTCTTTCGGCCGCCTGATACTTCTCAGAACAAAGCCCGTGGCTCAAGCAGGGCCACGTTGGCTGAAGGAAGAAGCTAGAAATATAAAGCAAGCAGAAGCTTATTCTGCAGACCTGCCAGGTTTGGCAGTGTTCATGCAGGTCTGACAGCCTCACCCTGTAAATAAATTGTTTCTTGTGAAAGCAGAGGAGAAATCTCATCCATCTCAGATATTGCAAATCCATGTATGGCACGGAATTGAACTGGCTTTTCTGATAGACTGTATTTTATTGAGTGCTGTTTAAATGGCTACCAGCTTATCAAAAAGCCTTTTTCATAAACAGAAATTAAACATTAACTCGTTATTCACGCTCCTTTCCTCCTTGTCTCCCAGCTACTCATTCCCACCTAGAAAGAGAGAAACAAATCTCCTAAAGCAGACCTGCCAAAAGTGAGCTAAAGTCTTGCTTCAGCTGTGCACAGACCACGCTCCAGGTGAGGGGCTGCCCTAGTCCTTTTAGGAAGAAACCAGCTCAAGCCCTGATTGAAACCTAGAGGACTACAGCGCTTGCAGGAGCACTGAGATCTTACTCACGGCATACACTGATGACATAGGCACCATCAGGAAAAGGTGCAGCATTTGGACTGAACCACAGATGTGCAAACGTGCACTCTTCCTGCAGGAATACAGATCTGAGCTTTGCAAGTTGGGCCACACAGAGCATTTCTGACCCTGGTGTCCGTGGACGTGCGGGCTGTGCGTGGCATTCACGTCCAGCAGCATCCTCTGCCAAGGAGCCGAGCCCCTCATTTCAAAGGAATGCACTATTATAAAAACAACCAACATCTCACTTCTAAATAACCACTTTGTTGCTGAATCTCAAAGCCCTTTGCACAGCTGCTGCAGTGCTTCTCTCACACAGGAATGACGGCAGAGAAGGGACTGGGATCTGGCCTCTTCTTTGGGCCACAGGGCTCCACTTGCACAGAGGATGTTTTCAAACCGGCCCAAAGTGTCCCTAGAACTAAAAAGCCTTGGGTCTGCAAATACCCAGTTTAACACCATGTTTGATGCTGACCCAGTTTCTCCTCCCATCTCTGTTCCAACAAGTGCAGCTGTGCAATGGCAGCATAGGACAAAGAATCAAACCAGCAGGACTCAGAGGCTTGGTTGGTAACAAAGCCTCACTTCAGGTCTGCAAGCTGCACCATCAAGACCATGCTATGTTTTTGTTGCTTGCGACGGCTCAGCAGCTCACGTCCATTCAGGTAAATTAAATATTGCCCTGAATAGGTCTGATACGTGCAAGCATTCTGCACCAGCAGCTGAGAAACAAACAGACAGGACAGAAATAACATTTTTCCATTGCAATGAAAGGAGCAAGTGCAGTGCTCCACTGGGAAACAGCCCTGCGAAAACAATAGTTTCTAATCTGTATGATGCACAGTGCCTTTTCCCACTAGGGAACTACTGCCACAAACACATCTGGATTAACTGAACGAGGGCTTCTCTCCACAGCCACTCCTGGGAAGGCTGCTTTTCAGTCCACATCCTTCCTGAGACCAAGCTCTGGATCTGCTCACAGAGTTTCACACATGAGCCAGCTTGTGCTGAGGTTGTTCCCAGCACTGCCCCTACAGCAAACCCTGGCTCACCCTCACACCATGGCCGCAGGTGGGAAGCCTGATGGACTCCCACAGGTACTGGTTGATGGAGGGAGCAGCCACTGCCCGTCAGAAAGCATCATGCTCAGGAGCTGTTGTCTGCATTCAGCTCCATCCTTTCTGCCGCCTTCTTGCTCTGAACAAACACTTTTAACTTTTCCTTTCAAGGGTGCATCTACCCTCGGGCGATACTGACGGGTTTCATATTCTAAATGGTACGATTATTATTTTATAGTACGCTGGATGGATGCAAAGCTTTATGAAATGAGCCTGCTTTTCAGGTGAGCTGCTCACTTGAAGGGTGTCACAAGAAATCTGTGAGGGAAGGAAAAGATTTTGGAATTTTGGAGGCTGAGGTTTGGAGATACCAAGTTCATACGTAGAGCAAGACATCTAATGTATGAATAATGGAAAAGTCTGTGGCAGCTCCATGTTTAAGTTTGCACAGACATTTGCACTTAAAGCAGACTAAAATCCCTCTGCTTCACACTTTCCTGATTGAACTCAGGATCCAAACTCAGTATGATAACTCCAAAGGCAGTGCAAAGTCCCATGCAACTGAAGTAAAATATTAATTTATATTTGTAGGCTCTATGCTGTATGCCCCTAATTGCCACAATTTGCCCCAGGAGAGCCTCCTCAAGCACCCTACGGTCCAGTGGCTATTTCACGTGGCTCTGTGTCTCCTCTGCTGATTTGCCAGCCCAGGACATCTCTGTTTAAAGGACCTGGGATGTACGCTGGTGTCAGAGCTGTCAGTTGCTCGCAGCATCTGACAGGCAGCCGCTTCGCTCAAGTTGGGTGAACAGCCCCTTCCAGCACATTTTGTTATTCACATGCTCCGCCCGCTAATTGCTTTCTGAAATGGGGAAGAAACAGATGACGAGCAGAATGCAGCTCCTGACAAATTCCCCAGCACTGTAAATACGACTCACCTTGCTGTAAACAAGGAAATGCTAAGTGGTGGTGCTGGTCCGTGCTTGAGTTTAAAAAAAAAAAGAAAAGAAAAGGAAAAGGAAAACACGCAGTACAGCCAAAAGATCTCCAACTCCTATGCCACAAGGGTGAGAACCCCAATCTATTTTGTGTGTTTCACTCTGAAGACTCCTGTGAGCCTCTGGAGAGTGCCTGCTAATAGCAGCACAACTGCAGCGCTGATTAGTGCTCAGCAACCGCTTTGTCCGGCTGAAGATACCCAGAAACAAGCTCCCACAGGCAGGCTGTGTCTTCAGAACTCCATCCACCAAAGAATGAGAGCAAGGAAAGGCCTTAAAACAAAGAAGATAACTTTATTTACTGAATGGACTCTGAGCATCTCTGTCCCAGTGATGTTAGGTGAGCAGAGGCCTCTGCATTTCACAGTGCACCACAGAACCTGCTACTTTAAGGGAAATATAATTTGCTCTTAAAAATACTGAGATTTAAAATTAATAAGCTTGAGGCCTTCAGGTTTGTGGATTGTGAGTCTGCAGGCTACACTTTTAGCACACTTTTAACACACTGCAGCCACAAGGCCTAGAAGCTTATTTAAAAACAAAACCTCAAGGTTCCTATGTTTCCAGGAACAGGGGCTCTACAGAGGAACATCAAATACCATTAGATCCACAGTCACGTTGCAAAAATTGACAACGCTGGTGTATAAGCACACAGTATTAGTGCTTACTTCCTGATCTGAACTATTGTGCAGCGATATGGTTCAACAGCATGAGTCACTCCACCCCAGAGGCAGCTGCATTTCAATACTCGATGCAGAAGCAACACAAAAACCAGGTGCATGCTCACAGCTGTCATTTTTTGGAGTCAGAAGGTGCTGGAAGCACTGAGATTATATAGGGCTGCAAACGATGGGAAACTCCAAGAGCAACAGATAAGTAAATGCTTTCTACAGATACCTTGCAAGTCCTCGTAGAAAGATGTAAGTAGAAGAAAAGTTCCTTCCAGGGAAAATTAACTATGTTACTGTTTGGGGCACAGGGACATCAGCTTTGACAGAAGATATCAAATAAAGTCAAGCAGATTAGGGAAAATGGCCATGGAAATTTTAATTCACAGGATCCTTTTTCTGCAGACAGATGGTCATTTCAGCTTTCTATTCTCTAATCCCTTGTTCTGCAAAGCAAACATCCTAAATCCCAGATAATGTAGGTTTTACCATCTCATACATTTCCCACAGCATTAAGGCTGCCCCCAGCGATAGGATACATATGCTTAAACATCTGCATGCCTAAGTAATTTACAGCCACAAGAATCTCCTACCTGGACTCAGCAAAGAGGTGATCTCTGCGTGCTGGCCTCCAGCACCAGAAGCAGCATGGGCCCCTGCTAGAGCTGCCACCTTTTCCAGTAGGAATCACGGGGATTAAAGGGAACCTTTTCCTGGGAACAGCCTTTCTCTGGCATTCCTCAGCTGTGTCTCTAAAGTTGAGCACATTTTACAAGCTGCCATATTACCAACATTGAGGAAGTTTGCATAGGAACTGCCTGGGACTTCTGAGAGACACTGAGACCACAGATCTTTTCTTTTTTTCTCCCCTGTCATTTGTCTTAAAGAAGAACTGACCTGCCCAGCAGCCCCTTTGGAAACAACAGCAGGTAATCCAGGTTGCAGGCAGCAAGCAGTTCAGTACTACGCTACAAGAATGAGGTTTTACATGACCTACTTCTCCTCCTACCTCTGAAAGTGCAGAAAATATGGGGAAGTATCAGACAAAAGGGGGGCTAGAAAAAGCCTAAAGCCAAAAGTCAGACCTGAATCTGGGCTGGAAAGAAATTAGGTGGTCTGAATGCCAGACTTTTGCTCCTGGATCCCAGGCAAAAGAGTGAGTTTCTGAGGGAAGAGGGAGAGGAGCAGGAGACAGAAGAAGGCTTCATATTCAGGAATTTGTTATCAGTTTCTCAGTTTCCCTGTTTGTTAGCTCAAATGGTTCACGAGGAGCAGTAAGCATCTCATAGCCTCGCAGAGAGCGTTCACAATTAAACAGATATTGAAATGAATTTCATGAAATATGCATATTGTTTGCTTCCTAAAAAGCTGTTTAGATCAGACCATGAAAAGACCAGAAATTAAGGATTAGATCAACAGTCACTCTTCATTTACCCTCTAACGAGCCCTGGATGTGGAACAAAAGGATAGTCTGTAAGAGCTCTAAAAGAGGTAAGAGCACTGGCCACGCTCTCTGCTGATGTAAATCACCATATTGAGAAATCATCCGTAGCTCTCTGGACCAGCTGAAGGTCCTGTCTGCCTTCCACACAGGGCAAAACCTCAAAAAATGTATTACTGCGACAGAGAAACCACACACCCCCATGCTATTAATAACGGCCGCATCAGCAGAGTCCCAAAAGGGACTTCCAAAGCTGTTGCACAGTGGCTCTGTTTACACGCTCCAGAGGCAGAGCAAGTCTTTGGGGAGCACAGGAGTGGGGACAAGCCCTTGGCTGGGTAACGGGGCCACCCCAGCCAAATTGTGGCAGGGGGAGGAGATCACCCCCTTTCTGAGGCAGAACCCAGCACGAGATTCTCTTCCCCTGCTGTAGCAGCAGGATTGAACCTTCCCTTTACTCTCCTCCCATATAATTTTGGGCAGAGGAGTAGGATTTCATCCCCTCACTTGGAGGAGTCACCCTCCTCACCCGCTCAGTGCTTCAAACCTGCAGCCTCTGCACATGGCAGGATTTGCCGCCTGAAAACCTACGGCACAGAACACGTCTCCTCGCTGGTGTTCAGATGTAGCACATCACATTTTGGGATGGTTGTTTCTGACAGGCGCTCTCATCTCGCACAGCTAATAGCTCATTGTTTGTATTCATGCACGAGGAGTAAATTCTTCATTATTGGAGAGATCTGACATGTACAAACAATGGGAGTAAATTGATTGTATTTTCCAAATCATCACACAGACTCTAATTCTATCTGCAAGGCGCACTAATTTGCACTAGAATTACCTCCTAAATTAGGAATTAGAGCTTTTGACAGAGAAGAGCAATGACTGTCCTTGTGCTGCAAGGCTAGCGGGGTGGTGGGGGGGAAGGGTGCAGGTCCCTTCCCAATCCACACCGCAAGAGGCTCTTTGTCTACCCTCAGAGTTTCCTGAAATGTGGTGAAGGCGATGGCTGAGTAAACGAGGTGCCAGCATTCTTCAGAGAGATACCTCATTGGTTTAGATGCACATTTAGAAGGAACAGAGTATTTAAATCTACATGTTTTTATACCCAGAACCTTTCTCATGCAGGAAACTGCGACTCCTCTGATCCCTTGAAAACTGGACATGTGAGGCTCTGCACATCTTTTTCTTAAATGCAGATGCTCAGTACAGAGCACCACTGAAAATCAAATCTCAAAATATCCCGAGAGTGCATTTGTTCCTGCTGGAAGCAGACGAACAAGGTGCACTGTGCTCCTCCAGACATGAGGTCATCTGTGCTAATCCCAGAGGGGACGCTGTACCCGCTCATTTAGATGTAGAAGAGCCTCAGTCATTAAGTTAACTTGAATCATGCACCCCTGAAGCATCGCTGTCTTCAGGAACAGATCAGTGTGTTCAGCACTTTCCAAAATGCCAGACACAAGGTGTGTTTCTCTGACATCTCCTTCTTTAGCTGAAACATGGCAGCAATTACACCACTCCCAGTCCTCAGATGCTCCTTTCTCAGGGCAGGGGAAAAGAAATAATGTGATAGATGTCAGTTCTATTGCTTAAACAGTGAAACAAACACCATGTAAAGATATAAGCTAAAATTTTAAGCCTATGAACACTCGGGTCACTCTGTGAGCAGCAGAACCAGAGAACTGCATTTCCTGTGGAAATGGATTGAGGTTTAGGCACTGTTGTTTAGTGAGGTGCAGGCTCACAAAGCAGCTTTTCCTGTTCTTGGGACATTTGCGATGACTTCCACACAGATCCTGGTTTTAATAAGGGTGACCTTACAGCGCAGCCCCCAGAACCTGGATTAATAGAGTCTCTAAAAAGCCTATAGAAATATATATATAAAATATAGCCTATAGAAATATAAGATTCTGCCAGTCTCTTTTGTGTAATGAAAATAACGTTTGCTTTGAGTTCCCTTTGAGACTGACACACTCAGGAGAAATGTGTTTGAAATTTGCCAATGGTTCAAAAGCTATCGGAGGGCCAAAGACAGCAGCATCTCAGAGGCCCTGTCTCGTTTGCAAACCCAATGAAAGCCGTCTCAGAGGAATAAATATAATTATCACCATAGCCCAGAGAACGTTCACAACTTAGGCTGGACCCGACACAAAGGAATAGACAAATAATGCAGAGGGAAGGGGGAAGGCAACACCGCCTCTATTAGATATGCAAAAATATCCAGCTAAACCCCAGGGAGTCACAAAACTGACTTTGTAAAGGCATGATTAAAGACAAAACAAACACCAGGAGGTTTTTTTCCTTTGCCTTTCAACTCCAGCAATTATAGAAACTTAACCTGAAGCACACTCTATCTGCAACCAGTTGATCTACATAACTATTTATGTTCTTAATTTGAGCAGAAGGCTGAGATACTCACACACTCGTGCAGTGCTAGAAACTGAAGATTTGTGGAGGGGAAAAAAGATATTTCATGATAAAATAAGGCACCGGGGTGGGGAGAAGTAGCAGCAATACGACTGCAGCAGCAACACACAGCTGGTTAGGCCAGCAGAGATCATGTATATTGTGCAGTTATTTCCCTGAGTGTCCTTTCTCTCCTGCGCTCCTTGTCAGGGAATTGCCAGATGCGGATTTTCTGGAGGCTTCACTCCCCGCCGACTGCGGTGTTGTAGACACACGCAGAGTGTTTAGGGGATGTGCTAACGCTGCCCTGGCAGATGTTGCTGGGCTCGCCGCAGACAAGGTGCTTTCTGATGAAACGACAAGTGACAGCACTGATGGATTCATTCTCTGCTCAATAACACAGATTTCCTGGCATGAATAAGAGATCACCTGGGGATGAAGTAACACATGAGGTCAGTCATGAGACTGGTAAAGCATCTCTGGCATCTCTCTAGGACATACACCGAGTCACTGCAGACCCTAAGACAAGCCGAGATAGGACGTTATGAAAGCAGGAATTTCACCTGTGAAAACAAGGTTTAAACCTGTCCTTGGTGCTGTGCCACCCACAGTCCATTTTCAAGCGTGGATCTGCACCATAATTCTGTACGACAGCTACACAGTTATTTCTACGCTCACAACTTCATGCAACAAAGTGCACTTAAAAAGATTTTTCCAGGTATTTTACTTTTTGTGCTCTTTGGAGTGTGCATTCCCAAGGTTTTTCACTCTGCCCACAACCGTGAAGATGTGACACTCTCTTCAGGGAACAAGGGGTGCAGGAGACAAAGAAACACACTGAGATTCTGGGAAAATAATAACGTGCTCCCAGGAATAAGAGCTTTTAATAAGAAAACAAACTGCACAGGTGATGCCGATAAGAGCCCAGTATTATGAATCACAGTTC
>NW_010207783.1:71138-73730 GCF_000695765.1 Mesitornis unicolor
GGTCTCAAGTGACAGCAATGTAGGTGGGCACAGAGTACTCTGAGACAACAGGAGACAGGAGAGAAGCAGTATTCATTCCCCTAACTTTTGTTAGAACAGTTCCTCTCTCTCAAAGAGAGCACAAATGCATTATACTCAACCAAAAATATCTCCATAAGCAGTGCACTTGTATAAATATGAAGGTAACTGATTAGGTGCTCTATGGGGTGAGCGTGTTAGTATCCTGGCTTTATTGCCTGCTAGCAGTTTGGCTCCATTAGGATCCTGCATTCTTCTGATTATGCAGATACAATCTATCATATTGTTCCAAAAACTTGGTTAGAGCTGTGCTCGGAGAGATAGCTGCAGCTGCAGCACGCTCAGAGACACACATCATTGCTCTCTTTTATGAGAAGGAAAATTGGCCGTTGCTGCTCCTGCAAAAAGCAGATGTTATTTGTTGTTTTCAGGGTGGTTGTTGGTTTTGGGTTTCTTATTTTGAACTATTATGATGAGTTTGCCTTCTCTTCCCACTTAACCGAATTACACAGTGTTTATGTTTCCAATCCTCTAGTGGAGATGTACCAAGCTGGCACGCCTGCTGAAGGCCAAGCGGGGTGAGGCTTTCCTCTCCTCAGCAGCAGCCCACCTTTGGCAGGAGGATGAGCCTGTGGCTAAGACTGGGAGCCCTTGCCAACCACCTTAACTGCACCAACTGCCTGCTGGGCAGCCTTCTCCTTCTGTGGAAATAGCAAGAATAACAAATTACCGTGCATCCTCATGGCTCTAGCAGGAGGGATTGCGGTGCTGGCTTCATCGCCAGGTAACAATCAGCAATGAAATCCACTTCTATGGCTCAGAATCTGGGCATCACCACTTTCCTCTCCAGGGCTGATGCAAAGCCTTTGCTACCAGAACCAAATACCTGGTGATGATCCTAGCAATGGTGGCGCAGAGTGGTTCCCTGAGAGAGAACCACCCTGAATTTGGTGGCGATACCTCTGGCAAATGCAAACTGTACCTAAGCAGAGTTTTCCACAAGATCAGTCTCTTATTTGGGCCAAAGAAACACCTTACCTTTGTCAACAGCTACTACCACACCCTTCACGTGAAAATGCAGAGCATTTGTGTGTGCAGACACAGCCTAAACCCAAATGATCAGAGCCTTGCCCCTGCTTCTCAAAAAAGGGGTGGGAAGCAGATTTGCCTTGTACTGTAGGACAGAAATACAGCCACGGTTTTCCTTCCCGAATGGTCTTTTTTAATAAAACCACCTCATCCATTTCATCAAAGCAAGTCATTTTAAAATAGCACTACTTTTGCATTAAAAATATTTCCCCTTCATAAAACACCACTGCTACATTTTTAATATAACAGCAGACCATACTGTCTAGAAATATGCTGTAGCTTATATTTAAAGGGATCTTAGAAATGTTTCCAAGACACAGTTGCTATTCAAAAGCATCTTCCTCTTTTTCTCTCCACATATGAGATAAAAAGCTTTTTAAAATAAACCACAGAAGCTAACAAAGGATGTTTGCCTTTTCAATCACAACCGTTACCCACTTTTCAATCAGGATTATACAAGACCGCTGTGTTCATCCCACAGAACATGGAGCTGTGGAGTCCAAGCTACAGAAAGCTTGATTGTGTTCCTAGTTCAGTTCCTGGCATGTCCACCCCGATTACTGGTGGCAATCGACACTTTCACGCATCTTGATAAAAGGCCAACAAGCACGCCCTAAATTCGAACCCCAGCTCACACACAAAACAGGCTGCACTAGTGAAGAGTCCCAGGTCCTGATCCCTCAATCAGCTTCCTGCGCCCAGATCCACGCACAAACTTTAATGGGGTATTATGCTGACAGGCACTGGCAAACAGATACACATTTGGCTGGAAATCACAGTCTATTCTTTCCTTTCCTAAGAAGCAGGATGTTTCATTAACTAAAAGCAAGTCATTAAGAGAAGAAAAAAAAGATAAGAAATGGGAAATCCAAAATAATTTTGTTCATTTTCAAATAGTGCTGCAATCACTCAGATGTACCGCAAAACACTGGCACAAAATAAATGTTAAAATAAGAGACTTACCCTCTGCTGCCAGCTGGCTGCAAACCTCAAGTCTGCTGACAGCAATGTCAGAAGCTGGTTGTGTCTCTGCACTTGGTGATGGTCAACCCACGTGTCCAGGACAATTCCAGCTATTGTCGCAGAACCAATGTTCCCTGTGAGCCTTAGGCTTCTTAATATAATATTTCGTATTCACATATTAGATGCTTCAACTCCTCCAGACTTCTAAGCAATAATCCCTTTGCATTCATCTTGCTTGTATGTACTTTCTACTTGTGAAGCCTCTTTTCCTTGGAACTAAAACCTCTGTTATTGTCCCTAGCCCACACATCTCTACAGACATTCTTAGCTTTGACTCACATTGTCTGACTGCACCAAACCCGAAACTCCATTTCTGTTAATACCATTTTAGCCATCCCCCAACATTTTAGCTCAGAGTTTTCCTTATGCAAAGTCTGTCTGAACTCTGGAACACTTTTTTTCGAAGCCACTGCAGAACTGATTGCTGAAGGCCCAGAGAATGGGTGACCTGGGACAGCAGGA